>NW_005187564.1:548755-562274 GCF_000239375.1 Pundamilia nyererei
CCATGCGGTAAACCGAAAAGAACCCCGTCGGCTGCACGGCGTGGTCTGGTATCGCTGGGTTCAGCCAAGTTCAGCCAAGTTCAGCCAAGATCTGGACCAACAGTGGGGCACTGTTCTGCATGTGAAATTGTTATTTGTCTAAAGAGCTTGGAAAGAAAAGTGTCTGAACCTCTTTACCTCTTTAAGTTGCTTGAAGACGTTTCACTTCTTATCCGAGAAGCTTCTTTAGTTATTCAGACACCAACTAGGGAGGATCAGAAAGACAAATGCAACAACATTGTCTTCCCCCATGTTGCCGGTTTATCAGAAAAACTCAGGAGAGTCTTCTTCAAGCATGACATCCCAGTGTACTTCAGACACAGCCACACACTCAGACAAAACTGGTTCATCCCAAACTCCTAAACACAAACGTAGCAACGTAGTGTATGCTGTACAGTGTAGCGAGGAATGCTCAAACCTCTACATTGGAGAGACAAAACAGCCACTTCGTAAACGTATTACACGACATAGAAGAGCCACCTCGATGGGACAAGACTCGGCTGTTCATCAAGGACAAAGGTCACTGTTGAGGATGCCAATGTTCACATTTTGGACAGAGAAGATGGATGGTTTGAAAGAGGAGTGAAAGAAGCCATTTACGTCCATTGTGAGCGACCATCGTTGAACAGAGGCGGTGGCTTACGACACCAACTGTCTGCCATCTATAACCCAGTTTTGAGATCCCTTCCCAGACGCCTCAATGCCCACTCACATCCTGGGCCTGTTGACCTCAGGAAACCACATCATAGGGTGGGGCCAGGTTTCACAGCAGGTTCCCCCGAAACTTTTGATTGTGACCTACACCCATTTTCACACCTTGGCTCATGTGATTAGGTAGAGGATCAACAGGACCCCTGTGACCCCCTTGGGGGACACTCCCCTAGGACTTAAATCTGGGACTCTCCCCCATTTGATGTTAGAACTGAAAGAGCTTCTCAGATGAGAGGTGGAACGTCTTCAAGCAACTCAAAGAAGTCCAGACACTTTTCTTTCCAAGCTCTTTAGACTACCATGACCTGGATGACTGAGAACCTTCACAGAGAAATTGCTAATTGTACCTCTGAAAGTGTGAAAGTGCAGTTTTTTTCATGAACCTACAAGCATTGGGCCTCTTTGGTCAGGAAATAATGCGGATTCATTATCAAACTAAGAGACAGCAAATATAAAATGGCACTTAAACCAGGAAAGCTACTAAAGATGCTAATGAAATTAACTCTCACACATCTCACAAATGTTGCTTTTGTTCAGTAAAAAGGTTTTTGAATTTCTGCTTTAAAAAATAAATAAATAAATGAATAATTAAATGAGACTGTTCAAATGAAAAAAAAGTGCTTGCAGAACAGTTTTTGACTGATATTCCTTACTCACAAGCCACTGTATAAGACTGCGGGAAATATTCCTCTTCAGTAAGCAAATCAGTGTGTCTATGGTCATTCCCCACTGTACTGTGGAAATTTACAAGACTAAAAATCTACTTTTAGTCAGGCTAAGGTAAAAAAAAAAAAAAAACACCTAAATGAACTAAATGCTAAATGAACTGAGCTCTTTTTTCTGCTACAATCCTTATTTTACCCTGTACAGTACATTGGATTGTATATTACAGATATGATACTGTCTATTATAGAAAACTGTAACTGAGCAAGTCACTTTAGAAGAATAAGATTGTGATTCAGTTTTATTGAGCTTTATCTATTCTTTTAAGTTAAGTTTAAGTTAAGCAAACAAGGTCAAAAATATCATATTTATACTGAAATCACACCAAAACCTTACAATAAAAAGGAATCTTTAGCAGTGAGAGAAGAAACTGGTGAGGCAAGCCAGATTTTCTCAGGCACATCATCCCTAAACGGGCGAGGCCTCACAGCTAACACTCACTGAGGTGAGAACAGTTAACAGGTTTTTGCCTGAGGATCTGAGGCTGCGCACCGGTTGGTACAGGAACAGCAATTTCAGCATGCATTCTGAATGCAGGCCGTGAAGACCTTTAAAAGGGATAAGTAAAATCTTAAAATCGATCCTTAAAGTGATGGGCAGCCAGTGTAGAGTCTTTAAGATTAGTGTAATATAATTTTTTCTTGGTTGTTGTAAGAAGTCTGGTTGCTACATTTTGCACAGTCTGAATTTTTCTATGCTTTCTGATTGATACGAGTTTAAAAGACCGTTACAAAAATCCAAAACCATGAATGACACTGAGCGTCACTAAAGCTCATGAACGGATAAAGGACTGAGGGAGGACTTCATGGTTGGATGCAGATTGTCTGTACCAGTGATAAGAATTCCTCTTTTATTTGAATTTAATTAACAAAAAATGTGACCAGCAATTTCTAATATAAGAATGTCTGCGTGTTATCAACATAGCAGTGGAATGAAATATTCTTTCTCTGTATAATAATCTGTATAATGTGGTCAGGAGGTAGAATGCATACATACCAGTTATTACCAAGCAAACCTTTTCTTTAACAGAAATCTAGTTCCTTTTTCAGAAAACAAGTAAAACAATTTGAGACCTAAAAGTGTGAGAGACAGGAGGAAAGTGTGTTTTCATGGTTTTTTTCAAATATGGCATACAAGCTGAAGTAAATGTGAAATATTACTTTAATTCAACTGCTGAGAAGAACTTATCATCCCTCCCACTGTGAACTGTGGCTGCAATATCAGGAAATGTATAACTATTAAAGCCCTGTAATAAAATGTAGACAGACTGCATAAATATCTGAGGTTAGTCAAGGTACAGACTTGAAGAAAATAAGGAACTGCTGTTAGTCAAATAATAAGAACTACTTTTTTATATATAGTTTGTGCGTTTAATGTATCTTGTTTATTGCCGGAGCTATATTGAAGTTCAGTTGAAGGTAGAGACTGAAAATAATGTAAAGTCTAGCTTTAAAATATGACCCAAAAACGGATAATCTAGTCAGATTCATTATTTTGGTTCAGGCAGTTGGGGCAACAATTGCATCTGTTTAAAGACTTCTTTGTTGTTTTGTCACACATCCTTAAAAAAAATGTCGTTACGTGTTGTAGTAATTTTGCAAAGAGATATACTGCCAAATAATGCTAGACAACAGTGATGATTATTTATTTGTTGGTTAAACCGATTTCAATTTGGTCTCCAATGCAATGGCCCTGGGGGTTCTCCCCTGAACTTAATCAGCTTAGCTGACTGGGATTCCTTTATTATTGCAGAACATGTTTATTTGCAGCTCACAACAACGGGGAAGGGAATTGTCTCTGTGTTTTCATTGTTCTACATTTGGCATATTGCCCATGTTTAAGTTGATGCAAAAAAAAAAAAGATAAGCAAAGGAACAAAAATCTCTATCAACACTTCAGAAACCCAGTCTAACCCTCCTAAGTGTGTTCAGAACATGTGGCACACACAATATGGCAAGTTGTGGCAGCAGGAAGACATAGACCGTTACTGAATATTTATGAACAGAAAGGTGATACTTTCTAATTAACAAAATTAAAGTTAGGCTTATAAATCACTTTAAGAATAGACTAACATGCATACTAAGTATTTAATTTATCTTTTTAATTAAACACAGTGGGTAGTTTTTAATGGCTGCCAACTGTAAGATTCTCTTTTTGCAAATCGCATCTTTGCCTCCCCTTAAAACACAACAGTTTATTAAATAATAACAAGTTAACTTTGCCTCCATCCATATTTTCATATAGTTCTGACCCAAGTCCTGAGCTGTGTGATGGAGGTGTTGCCTTTGGAAGGAAGTGTTCAGAGAAATGCTTGTATATTTGTGAATGTGCTAAGTATAGAGTACGAATGAAAGCAACTCTTTGAACCACTGGATGTGAGAGACAACATCAATACTTCAAGTTCAGTGTTTACCTTGATGTGACTCGTACAGTTTTACATGATAAACAGATGTGGCTGCAAGGCATGTGGAGAATATAAAGAGCTCAATCAGGTTTTATTAGATGCCTACAACTGTAACACAATTGGCAAACATGAAAACACAATTTAGGGAGCAAAGCAGAAAGATCCATACTGCACTTTATCAACGTGTTTAGGCAAGCATCTCATTTTACAAAGGAGATCAAATACCATGTAAATTACTTTTGGTAAAAAGACAAAATGCACAGTGGACATTTAGTGAATATCTCTATGGGCTCTCATTTAAATGGAAATTTGCCTCTCAGTAATGTGCTGAGGTGCATCAAAATGGAATATTAGATTGAATAAATCCCCATGTTGTGGACAGGCAAAAAATAGCCACTTACTCTGCGAGAGAGACTAATGTCAGAGCCCATTACAGGTGGCTGAGCCGACTGTGATCTTCAAATAATGTCAGCTGTGCTTAGCAGTGAATTGGTCGTACCGTGTCTTGACTTAATATCTCCCTGTTGAGCTGCTGTTTATTCCCTTAGCTGGTCGTTGCCCTCTCAGCTGAGTCCCATGGCAAAATGTTTTAAAGCTATATTGTTCCACAACACAAAACATCACAGTTTTTATAAAAAAAAAAAAAAAGGAATTAAAATTCTGCCTTTCATAAGTTTTTTTTTTTTGTTTCTTTGGGGTTTTTTTTTTAGTCTGTTTTATTTTGTTTTTCATTTTGACAGTTTAGTTGGTTTGTCACGGGAACTACTCTCATTAGACTGAGGTTTGATTCTGTGTGTAACAGTAACCTTTCTGCTGTTTGTTTTTAGACTTTTTGTCCTTGTTATAGGGCCAATTAGTTTTTCATATATTACTGTCAGACATAGTTTCATATTGTATTTTTATTTTTGTTTTACACTTACCATAATTCTAATTTCACTAAAATTATTCTGTTAGAGTTACAAAATTACCACGTTTTGGGTAGACCTTTTCACATCCTTCACCATATATTTTCCCATTATGCAAGGTTACTGGTTCCTGCCTCTACAATTGGTCCCTCTAAAACTCTAGGTATCTCCTGATTTTACCATCTTTATTACAAAGTACATTTATGCAGTAGACCAACCCAGCTGTTACAGATTTTCCTGTGAGACTGAACTGGCCTTCCACTTTACCTCTTAAGTTAGAAATGAGCATTTTTCTCTACTCGTAACCTATTTCTCACCAGCTGTAGTGAGAAAGTTTAAGTTGTAGACTTTACTTTAAGTAATACATATCTTGCCAATCAAAACTAACTGCTCTGATAACACATATGCTCATTCAATCACTTTCATATCAACTAGCACATACAGTATGTTTGTTTGGCTTTCATTCCAAAACATATTACTTGCACGCTTGCACACACACACACACACACACACACACACACACACACACACACACACACACACACACACACACACACACTCTACAACTGCCTGTATGTGTTTTGACTTGTGGTCGGTTTATCCTTCCCTGTGCTTCTTTTGTTTGTTCAGTGTCCAGGCCTGTAAATGCTAGGCTGTGTGATGGTGAAGAGCCTCCTTTGGCTGTCCAGCACTGCTCCATTCCCTGCCAGCATTACTGCTTGCTCACCGGGTGGTCACCCTGGGGTGCATGTCTATATGACAGCTGCGAAGAACCACATGGGAAGAAAGGTATGCTGAAAAATTTATATAAAAATGAACAAGCTTTCACTTTTGAAATATTTGGATCATTGCATTTTCCATGTATACATGTGTGTACCTGTCACAAGCGTTATATCGCAGCTCAAACTGGATGGAGTGAGGCAACATACAAACAGATATTCTTGGTTTCTGTGAAGATATTTATTGTCAAACAAAAAAAAGAAAGAATGAGAACAAGAAGATGAAATAAATTGCAGAAATGAGACAAACTGCATGAGCTTGTGAGTGATGCCAAATCAAAGAAAGGAACAAAACCAAGTGTAGGCTAACATCGTTTACAGAATGAGTTACTACAAAAGAAGATAGAAATCAAATGTAACTAACTCTTTGTCCAAAACAAACTACAGAGCAGCAACATCCTTGCAGCAAATGTGGCTGAACTGAAAAACAAGTAAGGCATGTGCACTGTTAGTGGAGCGTGTGTGGATATGTGTCTAAACCCGACCCAGCCGCAGGCAGTAACGGTTACTTCAAACACAGAGTTAAGTCTACCTGGTACTTGTGTTCAACCTTACAGGCTGTATCTGCAAAATATGTCCTCTAAGTGTCTGCTCGTAGTATTCACAGGCTAAATAAGGGTCTCAAACAAAAGGTACAGAACATGGAGACATCAACATCCGTGCTGAGCTTAAATAAGACATCAACTAATTGGTAAGCTTGATTGTAAGAAGTTCTTCTTACGACCCAGCAGCAAAGCCAGGTGGAAAGCAGTGTGACTGGAATTGTCACAGGACCATTCACAACAGAATCTACGTTTGACCAAATACGCTGTCGAGTTAAGCACATGGAGGCGACAGGGCTCGTGACCATGACACAAAGCTTGCTTTAAAAAAAATAACGGGATGCTATTACTAAAAAAAGAAGAAAAAGATTACTGTGTAATGTTTATAATTGCTGCAATTAAGTAATTTTACTTCAAAGTCTAAGATGTACAGGATATGCTTGCTGGCCAAAAATATCATGACTATGTGACTCAAGTAGATGGGAGACACATCTTAACACGATGTCTCAAAATGCATCTTCCACCCGGAAAAACACTCTAATCACTCATGACCGACATAAAAAGAAAGGTAAAAGCAGAACAAGGTAACATTTATCTTTGATGGCACATGTGCGCTTCAAAGCACAGAGAGCAGAAGTTGTATTTCTTGTGATGCATCACCGAATTTTTATGTTTGCAATAATACCCGTGCAGTATTTCAAAATATAATTTAGTAATGCACTCAGCAATTATATTTCAACAATGAGAAGGTTTGACAATGACTTGTCTTCAATCAAAACCGCAGACCACTCCTAGCCCTAGTGATCACAACAGCCCATGAAACATAATGTAACAACCACAATAACAGACAAAGTGCATTAGAGAGTCCTTTTAAAATGTAGAAACATTGTTTCAAGGTGCTTTATTCTTCCAGCTGCCTTCAAAAGTAAAGCACTGTATTCTCCGAATTACTCTGACCGATAATATGGATCGATAATAAAAGGATGGTCACCAAACAGTATAAGAGATATTACATATATTTAAGTCTATTATATTTAAAATTAATCAATTAACTTTGATGTGGAAGTTTAAATCATAACTATTAAATAAAAGAAAATAAACAGTGCTAACTCTATTACAGGGATGTTCCACATGTAGAGTTAGTTGTGTACTTGTATATAGACATGACTTCTAATTAACCTGAAAGCTGTTACATACATATGCATTTGCTTTTTTTAGCAGTGTGACATGCCTTGTGCTTAGATTGTCTCAAGACTGCTTACGCAGTGCTTCAGCAATCCTGAAGAGAAAGAAGTATTGTTCTTGACAGAGGTTAAGTGAGAAAGTGTCAGTGAAAAAGACCAATGTTGTCAGAGCAGTATAGAGAGCAGTATACGTTTGGATCTTAAATTGTTTGTTGATAAGCAGTTGTCTGGGAAGAAATGGGCTTTGGAAGAAGGTGCCACATGCTTAAACCACGGCAGACGAGAGACAGAAGCACCTAGATTTCAGCTCTCAGGCCCCAGGAGGCTGAAAGGAGTATCAGCAGATAAGATGCTTCCTGTCTGCGTGTGTGTTTGCTCATGTGAAGTGTGTGTGACAGTGTGTCTGTGTGCAAGAGAGCAGATGTACTGAAGTATTCAACACACTCTTGCTGCCGATGTTCTTGTCTTTTTGCACAGGTGAAAGTGTGTCATATCTGACTGCTTTAGAAAGGCTGTGCGTCGTGAATGTGTGTGTGTGCGCAGTGTGCGTGTTTCAGTCAGTGTGCCAGTAGTGTCGGAGCTGTTAGTGTGTTAGTACTTTGCTAAAAGGGCAGCATGACCTCGTCCCTGCCGTGAGTAAATGCGCATGAAAGCGCCCCAGGGAGTGAGTGAAGTGTGCATTGTTCAGGTCAGTGCCCACACTCTCCAACACTGGATCTCAACGGGATGAGCCGACTCCTCTCACAGACAGTGTCATTAATATATTTCAAGGAGTGGAAAACACAGCATCTGCTTTTTTGCACAGGGTCTCTTGTGGCACACTGTCTTTTGATGATATTCATAAAGACTACGAGTGCACAGCAGAAAGTATACGAACCAATACACAACCACTTGCTGAAGCAGTGCTGGCAATGATGCAATAAACACTTATTGAGTAGTAGAGTATTGTTATTATCGGTGTCTTTGACTGTAAGGTTGGGGGGCGGGTTCATTCCACTGCAGGGCAACCTGCCACTGCATGTGGCGAATAAAATTTGAACTTGAACTTGAACTCGAACTTGAACTTGCACCCTCTGAGCTGCAAAGAATTGGTAGCACACTGCCTTTGTGTTTAACAGTATTAGAACAACTTTTGATCCAAACTGAAAGGCTTGTGAGATCCCAAATTTCAGGTGGAGGAGCCAAGCTGGTGCTTCCGCTGCTTTGCTTTCCAGAAAATTACGAATTTAAATGATCTAAAAGCACTTTTAGTGCCTTGTCCATAAGGCACTAAAAGCTTTATGGAAAAATGAATTGAACATGGGAGATTATTGGACAGAGTTCTGGTAATGTCTCTGCAAGAAATCACAGAGCTGTGGGGAGGTGTATTTCTGAACAACTATGTGCTAAAAATCACCGGTTGGCCCTTGTTTCCTTGAAATAAACCTGGTATGACCAAGAAACCTTTCAATTATTAATATCCGTGGGGGCATGCCCAGCCAAATTGTTTTTTGTGGTTTGGATGTGAGTAACAGTAAGTGCTCCGGGCAATACTGCAATCGATCCACAGTCTCTTTGCTCTTCGAGAGCACACTTGGGCAGCATCGCTCGGATCTGGCCGCTGAACTGGTGCCTCACACCAATAGATGGTCAGGGATGTAATTTGCAGAGTGGGCATCCAGGGGTTTGACAGGTCCACCTGTGGAGGGAAAGAATGTGAGACCTTTCAGCCATGTGTAAATTGAGTATTGCTCAAAAAGAAAAGCCGCCCCTGCTCAAGTGTCGTCTACATTTACTGGAGAAAGTGCCACAGCTAAAAAATATTATTTTTATCCTTCAACTTTTTATCCACAAATGCATCATCAGGGAACTGGAAGAGCTCGGCAGTCAATAGAAACCATGGATTATAAATGTGGATCACAATGTGTTCGATAGGTAAAGACCTGATTATAAAGAAATGTATATTATAAGAATAACCCATCTGTGACATAATCAACATTTTAGAACCAAATCATCCCTAATAGGCAACAAGAATGTAATTTGATGGGTGATTGGGTAACTGGCTGAATAATAATGAGTGTGTCAAAATGTTGATCATTCCGCAATTTGCTAGTTACTGTGTAAACCATCTTTAGAGCAGTGTTGTTCATGTCACATGAATCAAGCTGCACCGTCTTTAATGTATCTCTAGTCACTGCCTTTTCACTGCTGTTGTGTCACTTTTGCACCTAGCTCTCGCTTAGATGTTATTTCAATCGATATACATTTGTTTTCTGACAGACAGTGATCATGCTGCTTTTGTTTATTTATTTGTTTATTTATAAGGAACCCCGTTAGCTTCCACAACAGTGGTTGCTAGTGTTCCTGGGGCCCAAACCATCAAATACCATTGAATAAAATGTTACACAATGAATTGGATGCAAAATATCCACATAATTTGGCTCTTACATCCACAATAAGGTTTTACAATTCTGAAAATATAATATTCATATCATCTATTTGTTTATGTTCCTTACTGAAAAACAGGGAAAGGATGGCAACCAAAAATACCACATCTTTCCCGATCTTGCTAAAATAAAAGTTCTGTAAATGTGACATTTTAGACCAGCTTTTGCTTGATTATTAGGAAAATTATAAAATAAATATAATTATAGGGAAAAGTATCAATTAGCAGTTAAAGTATATATAAGAGAATTACTAACTAACTAAAATAAACTTGAATTGCATAAAAGTTACTTGTAAATGTGCAAAGGATGGATCCTTCTATGTAGCTAGCTAGCTAGCTATTGGACTATCTATTGTTCTTTCTTTTACGTTTTGATTTTGTCAGGACAACTTAGTTTTTGGATTATAATTTAAAGAAGCATATGACCAGTTGTTTTCATGGGTTCTTTCTGGGTTCTCCGGCTTCCTCCCACAGTCCAAAGACATGCAGTTAGTAGGGTTAGGTTAATTGGTAACTCTAAATCCCGTTTGGATCCTTAGCCATCAGAATTGTTGTCTTAAGGCCAAGAAAGATGCCAAGCGGATTTATTTTACCAAGTGGATCATCATGGCCTTGCCATATTGGTCCATTTGATTGACCTTTATTATAATTATGTATTTATTTTATTTTCGGTTGCTACAAACGGGACAAACATGACTGGGGAATAGGACAGGGAGAAAGAATGAAAGAAAGAGAGGGAGAGAAAGAAAAACAGAGGGGAGAAGAGACGGTGAGAAAGGGGGAAGAAAGAAAGAAAAGCAAACAAAACACCTGGATCACCTGTATGCAGTGGCGTGTCTAGAAAATTTTTGTTGGGGGGGCCAGGTAGGGGCACAGATTTGGAGAAGGGTGGCAGATGTAATTGGCAGATAATGTTAAAAACAATTCTACCAACCGTTAACCATAATTCAATAACCCTATAAACCTAATAACCGAATGCGCTTTTAACTCTTATTAGAATGAGATTTTAACCACTACGGTGCAAAGTTTTTAGATACTGCGTTGATAAAGTACAAGAGATACAATCAGTCAGTGTTTATTCAGTATTCAAGGACATCAATATTTGCATAGTATTTTTACTGACATGTAGTGCCCCCCTCTCCCTGTTAATGCCCTACCTGGGCCCCTCGGAACACTTTGCAAGACCCGCCCCTGCACAGTTACCAGCTGTCAGCTACTTAGAAAAGGATCCTGGTGTTATTTGTCTCTCAGAAACAGCTCATAACTTCCCTTCAACTCATTCATGTCACCTAAAAGGTAAACCTGTTTCTCCATCACCTGTTCAGCTCTGATGATTCAGTAAGGACATCTCCTGGTTTCATCTTCACGTTTCCCTCTCACCACATATCCAAACCGACATCATGACCAGCAGCTTTACAGCTGTGGCTCCAGCAAACATCAGCTGATACTAGAAATTTATATTAAATAAATTCTAACAACAGCTGATCAAGCTTAAACGTGCTGCTGTTGTTTAGCGCGACATCCGCTGGTTTCCTGTTTCTGGCGCAAAGTGGGCGATAAACAAACAAGAGAGACGATCAGCTGATCATTGATCAGTTTCATGATTGAAGTAGCAATAGAAGAGGCAGCTGTAAAGACAGAATAACTCCAGCTTTGTGTCTTTTTCCATCCTAGCTGAAGTACGGGACAAACTGCGTCTCTTCTCAGCTCAATACGAAACGTGTAATATTTTCTCTGAATGAGGGACCATTCCATTTTTTAAGGAGCTGTTGGCAACTCTACTAACTAAACTTATGAATAAAATAAAGTTCACTATCAGTAACATCATAGCAACCGAACAGCTGTATAAACTCATCATGCTAGCTCACGCAGTACGAGTTATTGTAACTGACTGTAAAAAGTCAGCATAACGAAAATAAACTGCACCTAAACTTGGTTTATATCTGACCCAGATAGACTGCAGGTCATAACTTCTTACCTGAAGTTCAGTTCACCTGACACTCGGACCGGCGGCCGCCTCGGGTCTCTCCTCCTGCCTCACCTTCCCTCATCCACCTGTTGCCTCTGTGGAAGCTCCGCCATAACCACCACCAAACAACTGAGTTATTTTTACACATCGGCCAGCATCTGGCCAATCCACCACCTCTCATTGTTCATGCCGTTACAAAAAAAAAAAAAAAAAGTCATCAGCCCACCATGCAAACGTCCAATGGCTAGTCCAGCTATGTTAACTTGTTAATCTTTCACAGAAAAATGTTTTCTGCGTGCCGTCTTTCGTGCTTGGCTCTCCTACCTTTGCTAACATGATGCACATAGTGCAGAAGCCGGTGCTGCATTCACTTACCCTCGGATATCTGAGCTTCACTGTGAAACCATAATCGTACATTTGATATTTCATAAAATTTTATTGTTTTAGCTTCGGGGTGGCACCTGGGGTGGCCAGTCTGGTTGGGGGGGTGGCCTGTGCCCCCCCCAGGCCACCTCGCTGGACACGCCACTGCCTGTATGGAGAAAAAAAAACAGAAGAGAAAACAAACAAAAAAGAGCAACATAATAAATACAGCACCATCACAATAAACTAGCTAGCAGTAGATAACAGTAGATGCTAAATATTAAACGCTATTGTGCAGCACACAAGATAGACAGCGCACAATGTGCTTTGAGGCAGCAGCCAAGAAAGCTGTAGTCCGCGTCTGTGAACACCTGTGTGTACACCTGTGTGCACACCTGTGTGGATCAGCATGCTTGTATTCCAAAGGTTTCTCCATGTAACGATCTGCTAGGGAGTGTGGGGAGCCATAGCCCCGTCCCCCAGGGCATGAAGCAGGTATGGATGGAAATTCTAAACCACGAGTCAAACATTTGGACTGGATTCTTATGGCACCAAACATTATAGATGTTTTTCATCAAGCTTGTCCTAAATGATCTTAACGTAGCACGTGCTGTACATTGAAGTTCAGATATTAAAATAAAAGCTCACTTCTAATATGTTGAAGGATTGTATTGAATCAAACAAAAAAGGGAAATCAATGAAGAAATATCTACTGGGAGTGTTTCTTTATGAAAAGGTCTCTGTGTTAGAGTAAATGAGAAGAGGGGCAGAAGCAGAATGTCAGTGTGTCTATATCTGTGGCACAGAGACAGGTGGGGCCAAGCAAGGGAAATACCAAAGATCATCATGTATTTCAGTTTGGACTTCTTTGTTCTGAAGTGAGGTGTGATCCAGCCTTTAAAATAACATTAAATATTTTCCTTTGAAAAAAAGATGTTTTTTCTTTGCTTTATTCAGTCTCTCTTGATCCAAAGGTTCAACGTGTGGTCACAAGTCTATGTGGTTAAATTGCTAACATTGCCACAGCATGGTGTTATTCTGGGTTTTGAAAGGTTTAGTTGTTTGTTGGACAGCCTCAGTGCTGGTGGGTTTGAAATTAGGTGAGAGGGTGTTGTTACATTGTGTTGTCTTTGAGGGTGTGAGGTAATACATGTTGAACAATATTTATTATTCCTTTTAGTTTTATTTATGTTGAAACTATAGAAGGTACTTGAGTTCAAATGCTAATATCATGGCAGGGATACAGCTTTCACCTTCTGTTATGTCATCGAATGAAAGCCTTGTTGGTTTGGAAAGTGTTATCCTTTTCAATGGCATGAAGAACATTTTACAATCTTTGTGTGTACAGTGGGGCAAAAAAGTATTTAGTCAGCCACCAATTGTGCAAGTTCCCCCACTTAAAATGATGACAGAGGTCAGTAATTTGCACCAGAGGTACACTTCAACTGTGAGAGACAGAATGTGAAAAAAAAAAT
>NW_005187564.1:563620-594765 GCF_000239375.1 Pundamilia nyererei
ACAGTTGAAGTGTACCTCTGGTGCAAATTACTGACCTCTGTCATCATTTTAAGTGGGGGAACTTGCACAATTGGTGGCTGACTAAATACTTTTTTGCCCCACTGTATTTGAATTTTTTCTGGGCTCTGCCAGTCATTTCCTATAACTTTATATTCACCACAAAACTCCTTAATCAGGATTTTACTATTAAAAGCTCTGCAGAGATCCTAACAACTAGGCAATCTAATAATCTAACCAGTCAGTAAGTAGTCTAATAATACTAGCTTGGAAACATTATGTCATCATGCGACATCACAGTATCTTGCTCCATTTGGCTTCAGCACCACTGTGGAGTCAGTACAAGTCAAAAAGAAGACTTCAATTTAATGAAGCAAGAGCAATAAAGAGCAGATTACAAAGGTGCTTAAACGACAATATCCCTCTATATTCACAGATAAAAAGCAAAAAAGAGATCATAACTATTTACAGGCTCAGATTGGATTTGCAGCCAAAAAAGCCAGGCTCAAAAATTATAGCAAGCAAATTCGATCATACTTTGTGATTGCCGTTTACCAGGTCAGAGTGAACCAGAGAATTGATCTAGCGATGTAAAACACTCATTTAAACATGGAATTTTCACTCGTAGAAACTCCAAATTTAAATGTGTTTAATGACATTCTCAAAATAAAAATAATCCTGATATGGCGATAGGGCAGTAAGATTTGCTTGTCTAAAATCAACAGTAAAACTGGTACATTTTCTCCTTCTTTATTATTTACATTTAATTTGTATTATTTTCTTAAGACAATTATAGCTTTTTTTTTGTTCTTTTCAGGAATTTTATGTGGTATCTATTGTTGGCATATTATCTACTGTAAACGAATGCCTGCAGCCCCCAACCAAGTTTGTTGCAGCAAACACGAGTAACAGCACAAAAACAAAGTAGTGTACTGGTGTGAATGGGGTCAGCAGCAAAACATAGTTTGGCCACTGAAAAGAATGCCCACCTAATATTAAAACAAAGAAAGAAATCAATATTTGTTTTAGTGTATATCATCTTTGTGATATTTGCCCCCTTTACTCTGCTGTCAGACAGTCCTTTCCAGTGGGGAATGAAAGCCATAATGGTAATAATAGTACTCTCTTCAAATCTACCAGACTGACAAAAATGCTTATTTTACCTTGCAGAACAATGGTGTTTCTGGTATTCTGTTGCCATGACTGAGCAATTTGCTTGTTCTTGTGATTAGTTCAGCTTTCCATCAGCAAGAAACATCTGATAAGAAGAATAGCAATGTACATATATAGACTTTAAGTCTATGAATACTATAGTAACTATATTATCAGGGTTTCTCGGATAACTTCTTCTGTACTTTCTCATCACCTGTTTCCATCAGGTTTCAGACAGAGGAGGAGAGAAGTGCTGTGGGAGTCTAGTGGCACTCTGGGGACATGCCCTCATCTGACGGAGTTCATTCCTTGTGACGATCCTGCCTGCTACCTGTGGCAGGTCCAACAAGAGGGAAGATGTATTCCCACCAAAAACTCCTGCGGTCCTGGAACTGCGATCCAGAATGTGACCTGTGTCAACGCTAAAGGTAATGTTTCACATATTCTTCATAGATAAACCGTTCCTGTCACATATTAAATGCATTTCATTGTGACTGAAAATCGGTCATTTAATTCAGTTTGGCCTTATTCCAAGTAGAAAACCTTACTAAAATGAATACTTTACTTTTTGAATAATCACCTTCTACTGTCTTTACATTTTTTTTAACTCAACTATCTTCTAGAGCATCCCATGCCTGAGGCATTTTAAAAGGCAAGGACATTAGTGACTAGAGTCTTGAATTGCTGAATCCTCAACAGAGACTTCATTCTTGTCCAAGATAACTCTGAAACGAGGCAAAATAACAAAGGAGTGCCTAAAGGGAGAGCAATGACAGCTCAGCTAGGCATTTAACTGTTATATCTAGAGAAAGGCAGCTCAAAAGTTAAACAAGGATCCAGCCAGCAATACTCACGAAAGCAGTGGCTAGAAAAATGTAACAGAAGTTCAAAGCTGTTTGAACTCTCAGTCACATCCTGGATGAGCCCCCAAATTATTACATATCTGAGGAGAGGTGGGGGATGTGGGGAGTAGCAATAAAATGTCCAGGTGAAAGTCAAAAGCTGCAATAAAATTAATCTATATTTTATGAAAAGGTTCAGCTTTGAAATGATTTTTAGATGAGAAGACTATGCTGCTTTATCAGTCAAGCATTACCAAATCATTCGTTAGCCAGTAAAGAAAAGGCAAATAGTCTAAAGAAAAAAGCACTTCTGTTAACAGAAGGCACTGACTACTTTCTAGTAACTCGGCACTACCAAAGCACAAAGCATGCATGCCACTAAAGCTCACCACACTAGCTGGCCCACACTGAGAGATTAGCTCTTCCCCAGCTTTTATAGCGCAGGGTGGAGTGAAATCAGCTGTGCGCTCACTCCACAGGAGAACGGGGCACCACCAAATTGAGGTTAGAAAGAAACACTACGAACACAGTAGGCCTGCAATAGCCTTGACTGTATCGATACAAGGTGGGGGAGATCCTGGTTTTGAGCAAAGCTAGTTAGTGGCTTCAGCTTTACTTCATATTTACTTCCTGTTGCTGGCAAGAAAAAGGATTTGCATATTTATGGCAAAATGCAGATTTAACAGTTTCTGACCATAATAAATTAATTCCTTTTATGGTTTTTATTATTATTGATTGCTATTTAGTTATAGTATGTATTCATTTATTTTTTTAGCTTTAACTATAAATCCACTTAATGTACTAAATATTACAATATTACTAAATGTAATATTGCTTATATATAGCTATCACTAGAAATTCATCCAAATTCACGGTAAAGCCATTAGTGCTATGGTCTTGACATGCAATCTTATCAGTTATGCAGAAACTATCAAGTATAATGTGATCCGTTGTGATCAGCCATATCCTCATGTTGGGTGATGGGGACATCAGCATTAACGGAGCATGCATTATTCATTAGGGATCATCATCGTTTGTGGGCTCAGAAAACATTGGCCTGATTAAAAGTCAGAATTGTAGCTTCCTACCAAGCATTAATTGATCATCTCCATAGATTATAAATCTAATTGCACCCTTTTTTGCCTGTGTTTTATTATTCTGTCAAAATGGATCATGTGTGTGTTTATCAGGAAGGCAGTGGAAGGTCCAGATAAATTAGCCAACAGGAGAGTCTAATGAGTTTTGACAGGACAGCTAAGAGTGGGAGCTTTGCCAGGTTTTAAAAAGGCTCATAAAATCATCTGTGGTGGATTTCTATGGAAATTATAAAAAGTTGGTGGCTGCTCCTTAATTGGCTTATCGGACTTAAGATTCTAGCATTTTGAGTTATTTTCACACATAGTGACAGCCTTGTGACTGCTGAGTTCTTAAGTGAGCCCCTTTGTTTAAAAACTCTCACAGTTGCAACTGCATGGAAGAAAACCAGTTAATATCATAAGAATATTACACTTTGTTTCTTGCAGTTAAATGCAAAAAAAGGTCCTGATACTAACTAATTTGGCTTTTCATATTAGAATAAAACAAATGCATAATAGAAAATAAGTGTTAGAGGAATCAGGTATAACGGATTTATAATGAATAGACATGAATGAAAAAGTACAATATAATGAAAAATATAATTTTGATAGAAGTATGTGACACTGAAAGGAATCTATATTTACATTATTCAAATCTGCTTTCATGTGTTTATGAGACCACATAATAATCACACCAAGTAATGTTGGTACATTGTTTTTATTATTTGAATGAGTGATGTAAAATAGATGATTATAGATGGAACAAGTTTTGTTGCTTTGATTTTTTTTTTTTCATTATTTATTTTGTGCAAGCATCTCCCCCCTTTCCACAATCACATCCTGGTTTGTCTCTAGAGAGAAAATGTTCTTTGTTTCTGTACTGGTAAAATTTAGCAGACCTTGAAGAAAGTAACTGCTAATTGCCAGTCTGGCTGCACACTCAGATTCATCAGATTCAAGCTCTGCGTCTAAGCTATTACACAAGTAATAATGATGGACATTTTGTCTGCTGGAAAAGGCATAAAGGCAGCTTCTCTCCTTGAAAAATGAAGTGCTAAATAAAGATTCCTATAGTCTCAAAGACTGTCGACTAACTGTATTTATTAGTTAATAATGTCAGAGTTAATTTAAATCTTCCTCTAGTCAACGCTTGGCCAACTCCAGGCCTTGAGGGCCGTTGTCCTGCAGGTTTTAGATCTCACCCTGGGTCAGCACACCTGAATCAAATGATTAGTAGGGGTGGGTTTTCATTATTGATTTATTGATTAAAATCGATTCTCGCTTGGATAACGTGATATTGATTCATTAAAATCCTGAATTTTTTTAATATAAATTTATTTTGCCCAAAATGCCAGAATCTCAGAAAACCTCACAAAATTTCAACAACCACCAAACAGCTAAAACAGTAAATGAGAGCAGGAACACGGATTCTGCACAAAGACGTAAACACAAAGTGCAGACCCGCCGACGAATCAGAATCAGTGAGATGTCGCCTTTCTCACCCGACGGCACGGACACGAGCTGAAAGCCAACAGCTCGCTGATTCTGATGTTTCGGTGGGTCCGCACTTTGTGTTTGCACCATTTTTGCCCTGATTCTGAAGCTGCAGCCTTTATCTCTCTCCAAACAATATTGACCGAACCAGCAGCAAAAGAAGCAGCAAACACATAAACATTGTCATGAATTCCCCTACATGCACAGCTCCCTCTCTCTCTCTCTCTCTCTCTCTGTACTTCAAGATCAGTTTCCCTTCTAACAATCTTTTTTCTGCATTATTCGCTTGCTTGTTACGCACAAGTCTACCATTCTTACAGCCTGTCGGACGCTGTTTTTTTCCCCTTTTACTTACTTCCGAAAAGAAAGCCTCATTTCTGCCGTTCAATACTGAACTAAACTTTTTTAAATTATGCAAAATAGCAAAGTGCTCAGCCGTGTCTCTAATAAAACCTCTGTAACTTTGCTCTGCTTCACATCAGCAGCATCAGGTGATGTTCATATGTTCATTAATGGGTTTGTTTCGTTTTTGATCTACTGCAGAATATTTTTATAAAATCCCAGGCCAGGAAAATCACCTTCATGTTTTTCTGTGTTTTATCCTCTACTTTGACACAAAGGCATCTCACACCTTTGATTATGTCTCCCAAGTGTCAAATTTCTTTTTCTAGATATAAAAATATAGAAATGTACTGATGCATGATCTGAATTATAATATGTCTGACTGTCTGAGGCAAAATTTCCCCGATTCAAATTGAATTGAATTGATTCAAATTGAATCGAATCAAATCGAATCGATTCGGAACCTTGTGAATCGGAATCGAATCGATTCTTGAAATGAGTGACGATACCCAGCCCTAATGATTAGTTCATTACCAGGCTTCTGGAGAACTTCAAGACATGTCGAGGAGGTGATTTAGCCATTTGAATCAGCTGGATCAAGGACACATCTAAAACCTGCAGGCCTTCGATGTCTGGGTTTGGATACCACTGATCTAGGTGAACATTAAAAAAAAAAAATACTCAAGAATATTAGAAATCATAATAGTGGTTATCAGCTTTAATCAGGCCTTCTGCTTCAGGTTTTGTTCTCATTTGACTCATATTTCTTTCAGTGTATGTGACAAGAGGGCAGACCATACCAAAGGTTCACTTAAATCAGCCTTGGCTAACGCCAGGCCTTGAGGGCTGGTGTCCTGCAGGTTTTAGATATCACTCTGGGTGAACACACCTGAATCCGATGATTAGTTCATTAGCAGGTCTCTGGAGAACTTCAGGACATGTTGAGGAGGTGATTTAATCATTTAAATCAGCTGTGTTGCATCAAGGACACATCTAAAACCTGCAGGACACCAGACCCCGACGCCTAGGTTTGGACGCCACTGATGTAGTCGAAGCTTCCGCTGTTATCGCCAACAAATTTATTATATGAAACAAAAAATAAACCTTACACAGCTGTGGTCAGAAGTTTACACACACTCGTCATGTCATGGTAGTTTTGGACTACACACGTGTCGTCTTTTTTAGCAGGGTCTTCTTTCTTGACTGGTACCCTCCCAGTTCATGGCTATGTAAAACTCACTTCACTGTGGAAAGTGAGGCTGCTGTACAGTTGTTTGAACTGATGATGTTGGAGTCTCTGGACTTCCCAATTGTTCTAAGTATTGGTCAGTCCAATGAGTGCTATCAAACAAATCCTTTTTATGCTGGCACTCTGTTTTCAGGCGGAGAAACTACCAGTTGTAGTCAATCACGCCAGCTAATGAGAAATTAATAGGCCTTGGCCTTGTCAAGATAAACAACAGTGTAGCACTACTTATTGCAAATGTCAGCTGTGTATATGCATACGTTTGACACTGTGCTGATTATAGAATAGCCAAAAGAAATTAAAGCTTGCGCACCCAATTCTTGTTTTTTTTTAAAAAAACATTAAAAAATTATGAAAATCTTGTAATTATCATGACTTTTCTGATTGCAACTGTATATAAAAGCAGTTGAAGCTCTTTACCAACTCTTCTTGCATCGATTTTCTCTCAGACTAAATGGTAAAACAATGAAAGACAAAACACAAAGAACATAAATAAAACTCATTCAATTTTTAATGGTTATAGATCAAGCAGTATATTTACATATATTTTCAATCAAAGCACACCAATCAAAGCACATGAAATCCAGCAGTGGAGGTGGGTTGTTAATGACATTACCTGCGGCATCTCCGGGTTCCTGTGGTGCGTTATAAAGAAACTTTGCAGTAGAATTTTCCAGTTCTTCTGCAGTCCTGTGGAGAGAGCAATGGGGATCTGGAGTTGAGGAAGTAGGAAGGTTTAGACCGACTGTGGAGAATTCCTGCATACGTATTCACTGCTGCCTGGGTTTCAATCATTTTTGTTCTGACAGGCTGAGATAGGCAGTGAAGATGGAGAGGCAGTAGTAACATATCAGCAGAGCTTAAAGGATTGTTTGCTATAATCTGATATGCTGTCAGAAACGGTAACCAGCTGTGATATCTGTAGATGCACATACATTTTTTTAAATAGTAGCAGCTTATCTTGTAATCACTAAATCATAAATACATTAGCTGACGTAGCTGTCTTTGTCTACAAAGGTGGTGGAGATTTTAAGGAACTCTTCTTTCATCTCTGATGTTGGAGCTGGATTTAAGAGTTATTTATGGATAACAAGTGAAAGCTTTCTGGTTTAAAAAAAAGAGCAAGCCAGAGGAAAAAACAACAGACCATGTCTACTCTCCATCTTATCTTGACTCACCATATGATTTTAAGTGGAAGGTTGGAGGGAATTCACAAGTCAGTCCGTCAGTGCCCATTACTATGGTCTAGTTTCAGTGTCCCCATTGTAAGCTGAAGCTTTTCTTTCATTAAATTGATATATACATCATCAGGACATTATATACCACTAAACCTCTCAAATTTTATAACCATCATTTCTTTTTGTAATCTCTGCACATCTCAATCAATTACAGGAAAAATATATAATATAACCTCCGAACACTGTCCTGCTCTTCATTATTTTTTATTCCTTTACAGGGTTTTGGTCTGTGTGACCTTTGTCAGGTACAAAGAAACCTTGTTCATGCACATTTGCACATATGTATACATTGAGTATAATTCAGCCAATTAGGCATTCCTGGCTATTAGACGTCACATGTGCATGCAATCAATCAGTTAATGAGTCCACTCGAATCGTCAATGACATCATCCAAAACCCAAATAACATTTAAAATCACCACCTGATTTGAAAACCGAACCATCTATATATATATTCCAAAATTATCACTTAAACTAAGAAAATTATGACAATTATAAAATAAAAGTTTACAAAAATATTTATACTTTGGACAAATCAGTGTTGTATAACATTTTACCATATACAGTATACAAATCCCAAATCAAAACAAATGCACTCATTAAACTGTTCATCATTCAATCCTTTGGGTGACAATATCTGCAAAGTGAATATCCAAAATGCCTCTCTTCTCTTCAATAATAAATCAATATGAGTATGAAACCATACAAAAAAGCACTTCAATTTTTTGTCATCAGATTGTGTTTGCCGTGTTTTTAAAAAATCTACAAATAAACTGCTGTCAACTCCAGTAACATTACATGAGCAATTAAAAAGTTTCAAATGAAGTCTTTCTTACATTTGACCCAAGTTTCACTTTGGAGAAGAGGATAAATCTTGTGAATAGGGTGGCTGGGTTTATTTCTGTTCAGCTAAATAATAAGTTGAATATTATGAAATTCAGTGATGTGCCAGATACCCCTGAGATTTGTAAAAAAAAAAAAAATTCTCCCTGATTGAGTGAGCTTTTTGTTCCCGTTTCCCAGCATAAAGAAAATCTGCATTCCAAGTCTGAGGATGCATGAAATTGTGTGAGGAAAGTCTAAGCCTATAGAGAGCATACAAACTGCACTTTTCTGACTAAGTTAATCTGATGGAGATTAAAATGATTATCTAGGCTTGCTCAAGCAATCAAAGGGAAAAAAAAAATCCTATATCACCTAAATCGTGTCTTTGCCATGGAATATATTCTATTATGGCAATAATTTTAGGGCAGCAGAAATCATTTTGGTATGACTGAAGTAGAATTAAGTGATACAAGGGTGGTCAAGGACACTTTTGGGACTCAACCAGACAGATGCCCAGAGGGATAACCATGTGGTGAAAATAATAAAGCGCTGTTGTTTACTGATGAATCATTTTGGTGCATCACATACTAAGATCATGTATCTAGATATGTTTTATTAATGCGCTTTATCGAATATCTTGTATTTCCCAATTCACTTGAGGTTAAGCAGATAAGAAACAGAGCTGAAAAACCCCCACAGAAAATGTTAGTGGCTGTATAAGTGTTAAGTTCTATTTGAAGTAGCCATGTAATACCGTTATTTTCACAATCAGTATCATATGTAGAAAGTATGTTTTGGTGCTAAATTATACACCACATGCTAACTGTATGCCTTAATATTTCTGTGGCAGGTAGGCAGACAGACAGATATTCCCAGTATAGGCTGAAAAATTATGCAAACTCCTAGGTTAATTATATTAACAAAAGCGAATTGGAACCAGGGGAATCCAATCAGTGACGCTAGATTAGAAGTGTAGGTTAGGGATACTTTGACTTCTAAAAATATTTAAGAGTTTGACTTTAGTGTTCACGAGATTTTGCTAATAACCCATGCATATAAAATGATTCTGTGTAAGCAAGGATCACTGTTTTTAAATAAAGCTAAAAAAAAAAATGAGAGTCTGAGACTAACTGTATTTATTTGTGGGACCAGCTACTAAAAGTGTTGAAATGCTATGTTTGTTTGCACATAGCTTATTCCCATTGTGTTTGTTTATGCTTATTTGTGACCTGTCAGTGGAAGCAACCAGTCACACTGGTTTAACACTATTTAATCAAAAATTGTTAATTCTTCATGTTTTCTTTTAAATAGTGCCAAATGTACATGTGAGTGTGTTCATTTATTGTGTTCTACATTTACTATTTTGTGTTTGGCTACAGTTACTACTGTATTTATGTGTTATTTACTGCAAACTACTTCAGCAAAGAGATGTGATAGCTTCACCCTCTAGATTTTTGGCACAGTAAACGTGTTCTGACAGCTCCCACTAATTGCACGGTGACCAGAGTAGTCGGTCCAATTTCTTGATGTAACCATAGACCACAGTGTAATGCAGTGCACCTGTGACTGGCAGTTGACATGACCCACATACAGCAGATCTTTGCTGCGTATACTTAAACCTACAGATGATCTGACATTTCTGACCTAATAACTGAGCACAGTGGTCAGCATCATTCTGACTCTGCTTGCTCAAGTGGTCAGCAATATTCAGGAGCTATGTTTAGGAGAAGTGCTGAAAGTGACTAACGTTTGCTGAAATGCTGAAGCTACACGTTTAACAGGCAGGTAAAGCACAGAAAATAATTAGTGACCCAGGGTAGTTTGTTGGATGCTCACAGCTATTTTATCCAATGCACCTTGTTTCTTTTGCCTCCCCCCAGCTCTACTTTAAAAGCTTCCTCCACAGATTGGATATGATTATTAACTTTTAAGCAAAGGCGAGGACTTTTTTTCAGTATCTACTAGAATAATAACAATGAAGAAATTAATTGGTGGGTGGGCGAGCAGAATAGAAATCATGTGGAAATTGCATGCAGGAGCCAGAGATATTATATCTGAGTAAGAGCCCCAATTCCTGTATTAATAATGCAAAAGGACCCCTAGGGCAACCATCTATTTGCAGAGCACCCCCACACACACAAGTAGTCTCATACATACACACTCACACATAGATACAAATACATAAGTTGTGACTTTGGATTCATGTTATCATGTCATTTCTCTTTAGGCAGTGTTTTCAGGCAAGGTTTTGTGAGTCTTTTGTTACTTTGTTTGCTAATACATGCATTAAACCCTTTTGATTTTCAAGCAGAAAGATTGTTGAATTACTGATTTTCCATTGTTTATAAAAGCACAGTAAGTAATTCCACCTTTGGCAATAATGCATCTGTTTTAATCAGTTTTTAATAAGCCTGGAGCCAGTGTCATGCTTTTATATTCTTTTTGTTGCATTAGTTTGATTTAAAACCTAAAGTTGGGAATGTAAATGCGTCAAATCGCCCTTGTCAGTGGCCTTTCTGCAAAGTTTTGCCCTTGTAAAAATTAGTAGACTTAAGTGACCTCTTGGTATTGCAAACACCTTGATTGCACAGACTTGTCTGGTTTTAATCATGCTGCTGTCTGCTATCTACTGATAGATTCATACTCTTGTCCATGCTGTTTAACAGAAATTCAACTTCCAAACTATATAAGACTTTGTCCATGCTTAGAATAGGCAGATATGATCCTTCTCTACTTGTACTATAAAGCAGTGTAAATTGTATGTAGATTATGTCACTGCCCATAAAGGAAATAGTGGGTGGAAAAACAAACTGTTGTTCTTCTGCTCTTTCTCTAAAAGTAGCAAAAGCAAAAGAACAAACAAAGAATATTTATTTACTTTACTTTAAGCTAAAACTTTTTGCTTTGCATTTTCCATTTAAAGCTTTTTTTTTTTTAAGTACCGCCGTATATCATTGCCCATTTTTGCATTTCTAGTGTGTATTGCTCTAAATGTGGGTCAGTGAGGTTGATTCACTGAAATCTATAGTGCATGCCCTGCTCTATTTTATGCTGTCTTTGCATTTAGCATGCATACCTGAAATAATCACCTGGGTAGGAGTCACTGCGAACCAAAACAGTGACAATGGATTCCCACACAGCTTACTGTCAGTTCAAAACAATCGCGTTAAAGATCATTGTAATTTGTGCTGCAGCCTCCAAAGCTTCTCTGAGTTGTTTAAATATATATACCATCGTGAAACCTATGTTCTCGTTACTTAAATTTTTAATTTTAGTTGAAAATATAATTTTAGTGAACATTACAGTAATAACCATCCACCATCTTTCCACTTGTCCAGTATTATAAATATACGTCTCGCTCTACAAATGTTTATGCACATTTTTTTGGAAAAATTTGCATCTTATGCCCACTTTGATCTGTGCTAATGAAAGTCGTAATGTATCCCACACTGTAGCCTTTGGGTCATCGTTACATTCAGCTGATTTTTCTTTAACTCCTGCTGTATGCACATTAGCTGCTTTGATGGTTGGAGATCTCTTATGCTTTGACTTTATGGCCACAAAGTTTCCAAACTCCCCGAGGGTGGGTCTTTTACATTTTTCTTATGAGGCAACATCTAAGTTTGCATTCTCTATGTTTACTGCCCTCCTCTGAATCAAGGTTGTTTGCTTGATTCAGATGAAAAAAAAGAGACAAATTGATGACAGATCTGCCCTGGGGTTGTTATTGTTAAACTATATTCCATGATCTAGTGGCAGGGTTCAACCAAGTTAATGATTCTTCTCTCTGTGAGTGTATATCAGAAAACAATGCTTCAGCAGCTGCTGGCATTGTTTTGACAACAGGATGACATTCCTGTTTCTGAAATTGATCTGTCTCTCTAGGACAGAGACCTTGGAGAAATCTATGGCAAACTCTTTTAAAGCTCCAAAAGGAAATACAACCATATGTCTGGTTATCTATATAGTAGTAGCTTATGTGCATAGTGTTTAACAAGAAAGCTATTGTTATTATGTTTAATCTACAGGTACCTTTCAAGGTGCTTAAGGACGCTTTAAAAGATGCAGTAAAAGTTCTTCTCGATGGCTATTGTGCAATTTTCATTTGATAAATGACATTCTCAAAACTACTTGTTCAGTCTCCATGTTATCTGGTGACATCTGCATGTCATTGATATTGTCATGCAGACGATGTTGGAGCCACTTGTCATAATGGATCAAGCAGGTTTTCTTGTTTTTATTTTTCATTCTTTGATCTTATTGAAAACGAGTGAGAACTGATATGCAAGGTCATGTCTTTTTCACTTTTATTCCCAACTCACCTTTTATGTTTCTTTTTCTTTCTTTGTTTGCTTACTATTTTTGTGACTGTATCTTTGATACTATTCCCATAACCATGATGTTGCAATACAGGAAAGACTGCACATGCAACAGTGTGTGGCAAATAACAATGCAATCAACAGTCTTTTCTCTATATTTCTCTCTATATAAGTCTATATAAGAATCCTATATTTTTATTATTATTATTATTATTATTATTATTAGTCCTTTATTTATCCAGGTAAATAACTCTCGTTGAGATTAAAAATCTCATTTCCAAGAGAGACCTGGCAGATATTTGGTAGATATCTTGAACTGAGGCATTGTATATGAGTCAAAAAAGTGGAGCCTTTTGCATTTTGTCTGCCAAACCTTGCAAGAGTATGCAAGAGCATACATAGGCAGAGTACACCATTATACTGACAACATGGCAGTCTAGTGACCAGTATTTTGACCATCTTGTTTGCAAAGAATGACTCAAGCCAATGACAGTTTCAGAGAGTTGAATATTTACTTTTGCAGGTAATTAATTTTGTGGCTTAATAAAATTGCACTTACTGTACTGCACACCTTAATGATGGTCCAAGATGTGTTAAAGCAACCTAGATAAACTGTAAAAAAATGGAGTAAAGATATAACAAAGTAGAAAGAAATTGCTCTTTGTTTCCTGTGGCTGTTTCATTCGTAAAAGAAGAGTTAACTAGCAGCTGCGATACATATTTCATAACACGAAGATGAAGGCTGAAGGCTGAAGGATAGCTTTTAAAACTAGCTCAGAATACCAATGGAGTGACCTTACAATTTCTTTTGATGAAATTAAATTTGTGTTTGACAGAACACTTAGGAGGGATGCCCGCTTACTTGCTTTTACTATCTGTAACATGGTCTTGGCAAACTTTATCAATAGCACAAAAAAAGAATTTTAGGGATTAATTTTGAAGAATGAAAAAAGTCTAAGTGCTCCAAATTGCAATAAACACATCATCCTCCCCTATACGTGCATTGCCATGTGTTCACATTCAGAGCTGATGTAGACATGACTTGAATTTGTCACAGAGTGAATGTAATGGTATCAACATGTGTCAATTGTGTCAGCTAGATCCAGCAGGATCCACTTATTATCTTGTCCAGTGTCACAAGTGCACGTCTGTGTGTTCTTCAGAGATAATTCAGGCCTAACAAAAATGGTAAAACTGAGACGAGCACAGAATATAAAGTAGCTGACCAAATAACACATTATGTGTTGTACTTCATGTGAATTGCATTTACACTTTCATTCAGCATGATGAAAGATCTGGTATCCTCTGGAGGGGGCTGATGTATTAGGATCGCAGTATGTTGTGGGTTCATTTACCTCTGCATTTAATGTGAGCAAGACCAGGCTTTAAGGTTTTAATCTGATCAACCCAGAGTCATAGGGCCTTGGGTTATACCACTTTCTGCTTCCAATATACATTTGTTATTTGATGTATACTTCAGCTGGGATTTCATTCTAGCGCCAGTGTGTTTTGGTTTAGTTTGCACAAGGTTATTTCCCTATCTGATAGCTGTTAGATCAAGATGAGATACTAAGTGTAGCGAGTGTCAACTGGATTATTTGAGCCTTTAGGCTGATTTCAGTTATCTTATCTTGCCTTTTTCAGGAGAAGATGTGCCCGATGCCTACTGTGTGGAAGGCCCTCCACTTGCAGAAGAAGCCTGCGAGGTGCCCTGTTCTGCAGACTGTGTGGTTGGCCCCTGGTCCTCCTGGTCCACCTGCTCACACAGCTGTGCCAGTAAGACGGCAGAGGGTAGACAGAGCCGCACTCGCACTGTTTTAGCCATCCCACAAAAAGGTAATCCAAAATTCCCTTTGATCTCTTTGACTCTTTCTCATCTAATACTAATAAAGAACTTCTTTGCTTTGTTTACTGGAGTTTATTTTTAACTTGGTTTTACTTTTAATGAAGCTAGATTTTTAAAGCTGATATTAATATATGGCAAATAGGTAGAAAAGGTTTAGATTATAACTGTCGTTAACATGTCATCTCATCTGAAATACTGCAGAAAAAAGGGCAGAAGTAACAAGAAGATGTATTATATTGTATTATTACTGTAGTTGTTGATAATAATGTATACCTTTCGGTATCTATGAGGTTCAGTACTACACTGACTGGATGACAGAAAGCATGAAAACACTGATCTTTGGAGATTTTAAGAAGTAGCTTGTAATTACAGATATAAAAGAAAAACTCCAGTAACATTTTCATTAGCAGGGAGCTCAGTGTCTTTGGGATATAGTGCTATTGTTAGAGGGACTCAAACTGAGGAATGCCACGGCTAACACAAAACTAGACTCGGCAAATAAGAGGAGTAAAGATTGATTGAGTTCGAACCTTTATCTGGGTTTTTTTTTGTGTGCGAGTCTCATTTAGTCGTTTTTCATCTCACAAACATTTGAAGTTTGAGTTGACCATTCATTATCAGAGACTCTTTTCTTCCCAACAGTGCTTTTCTTACTTTGTGTTGTGTTTTCAAGTCAGTCAGCAAAGCCTTGGCAGCCAGCTAGCAGCCATTAATCCCTGTAACTAAATGCATATCTGCAACAACAGCTGATGAAAGAATCTCACAGATTAAGCCAGGTTCCAAACTATGTTGCTTATTACAATGTTACTGGCTATCAGCTTGCTGACAGAGCTGATGTGTGTGTGGGTATGTATACATGGGTATTAATGCTGCATTTGTGTTTATAAGGATACATTTTTGTAACAGCGTCTGACAGAATACTGTAGAAGCCCTGAGAAATACAAATTGGACTGGAAGGTGTAAGTATATACAATATTTGGTTGTGGTTCAGCTCATCCTTACTTTTCTATAAGTCACAGCACACTACTGTTCCCTCTCCAGATATCATATTTATCATACTTCATCAACTGAGCTGTCCATTTTTTACCTCCATTTCGACCAGAGAGTCCCTGCACTGACTACTGTAGGCCCAAAACAAAAGTAAATTACCGCTGTGAACACCACTGTAAACAATCCTTTAGCCAGAAAGCAATGATGCATACATAGAACTCAGGTATTTTACATAAACTGTAAATGAAGAAATGATTACTTTGGAGGTTTTATATGTATATATACACATACACTAACCAGGACACAGAGCATAAACATTGTTGTGCTTTGGCAGTCAATGAATTACCAAAGGAAGACTTTCACAGTGGCCTTGCTGTGACTGAGTTTGTAATTTGAACTTCTAGAAGTTGAAACTTGAAAAGTGCTTGCTCAGCTAACCCAAAAAACAAATATTTGCTACAGTATGTTAATAAACAGCTCATGGTAGAGTGATAATATTGGCACTTTTTTTCCTTCCATTGATCAAATACATCTTGTACTTTAAGAGAATCCATTAGATTTGTTTTGGTCAAATCACATGTACTCTGCACAATAATGAAACTGTGTTGGAGTGATTTAGTGCAGCTTTTTCTGAATGCCATGTTGTACATTCTGTGTATTTCACAATTTTCTACTCTTATGTGTTGATATGCAGATGGAAAAGCTTGTCCAGCGGGTCCAGCTCTGGAGCAATGGAGAGTCTGCAATGACCATCCTTGTGTGGTATTTCACTGGGAAGCTTCAGCATGGGGTCCATGTATTGAGGATACCTCTATGGCTCTCAGTGGAACCAGCCTCCAGAATGGGACCATAACCTGTGCTGTCGGGGTTCAGATCCGCAAAGTCATCTGTGTGAAGATGAATGCTGGTCCAGTCGTAAATAAAAGGTGGAGTCTATGCAAATTATTTGATGTATGGACTTTTTTGAATTTTATGTACTCTGATTCAGTATTTTTCTTTGTAATGTCACTTTTTTTTTATATATAGAATTATATATCCAGTCATTTGAAAAAGTAAGTACAGTGATGTGAAAATGCAAAAAAAAAAAAAAAGGAAATCAGGAAGGGGGCAAACACTTTTTCACGCCATTGCACATCAAATAGACGTTTTTGACCCTTTTTTAAAATATTTTGTTTAATTTTAATTAGCAAACACTTAACTCACTTATACATAGTGTCTATATTCTCCATAAACAGATGTCTTTATATAGATTTTCATAGGACAGCTACAAAATTCGGTTTCTCTTGTAGTCTGAGTTCCATTGGCCCGTCACATTTGAGCACTTGAGTTATATGTAGTTCTTAGTGTAGAGCAAAAGAGTTACTGTATTTCTTAATATGCAATCTTGAAACTAGCAGAAATTGCCTGTTTATTATGTCTGCATTTATGAATATTGAAAACAGGAAGTCAACTCTTTAATGGAAAAAATATATTTAAAAAAATATATAATAATTTTTATATTATTATATATTTTTTAATATATTTTTTGTATTATTATATATTTATATTATATTATATTTTATATATTTTTTTCTATATTATATAATGTCAATGCCGTTCGTTGTCTTGCTTCCATGTTGTATCAAATCCTAACACAGCATTTCAAGCGGATTTAAATCTGGACTTTGACTGGGCTTTTTTATCCTTTGTGTATTTGTTACTATGCTTAGGATCATAATCCTTTTGAAAGATGTACTTCTAAGTTCAGCTTAAGCTTGTAGTGCAGTGACCTCAGATTATCCTTAAGCACTCGTATAAGGTGCAGAATGCATAGTTGAATCAATGGCCGCAAAATACACAGCCTCTGGCCGTGAAGCCAACTTAAACTGTAACATTTCTATCCCTATGTTTCACATTGGGTATAAGGTTCTCCTCCTGAGAAGCTGTTTTTTGGTCTTTGCCAAATAATAGGGTGCTGATGAGTAATTAACTGTGTCATCAACATATTGATGGATATTCACGAGACTTGTTATGAGTCACAATTTGACCTCCGTGCATTTGCTCTTGAACAAATGAGGTGAGTATGTGGTCTCAGCCCCCCACCTGATGTTTATGGTAATTAAAATTAAAACTTGAAGGGCACTCATTAAGGCCACTAGCCATGCTACCCCTCTCCACTAAGTTACATGAGATATTTTTCAACTTATACAACGTATATTCTTCAGTTCTGGGAGATGACTTATTTTGTCAGTATGAAAATTGCACTTCTGTATCAGAGTATCTTTTTACTGTGCTGCTCTGCTTATTTTTAGCAGCTGAAAATAGGCCCTGAGAGAAATGAATGCTAAATTATAGGTGAGGAGAAAAGGAGCTTTGTAAAATCAAGGGGAAGATGGGATGTTTCTCTTACAAAAAAAATCACTTAAGAACACAGTCTCCATTTTCCAAAACCGCCTTACTTGTAGATATCTACCGTATGCTTTTAGTTACTAACAGATGACCCAGAGGACTTGCTTCACTGTGAAATAATATCCCAGAGTTTTGTGTATTGAGGTCTGGTTTTATCCTTTTTCCTTCTGTGTGTTTAGTGTTTCTTTTCATTTGTTTTTGTGAACCAGAGATTCATTTTGCTTCTGCTCCACCATTATCTACTCCTCTTTCACCAATACAATATCAAACTCTGCTAAGGGCTTTTGTGCTGTCACTATAATGATGTTATAGTGATCTTCACAGCAGGAAGACAGATTTATAAATAATTCACAAAGATTGCTCTTCTTTAGCTTGATGTGCTATTGACAGGGCTGTAAAATAGATTATGTAGAGGCTTTTTTTTCTAATGCTTGTCCTATCTGCCGCCACAGTAAGAGTCAGTTTTTTAGTGTATTTATGCACCAAAGTCAGGTCTTTCTGCCATCTTTCCAAATTATGCTGTGACTGTCTGACTCTATCGAAAAACGCAGATTTGACATAAATTATATTTATACCCAAGACACATTCTATACGTTCTAACAGATTATGTTCTGGATTAAAAAAGCAAGGAAAACTGAGTAGGTAGGCGAGCTGCAATTCTGCGTTAACCCCTGTTTATCTCAAACTCTGATTTCTGAATTGTTAAGCTTTGAGTTGGAAAATGTTTCAGAATACAGCTGTTGCTGCTCTGTTTGAAGGGTCACTTCAGTCAGCAAACATCTTAGCATTTCATGCTGAGCAGTAATCTCAGCAGTGAGCAGTGGCTCAACAAAAAGATTAGTTGTTGTTTTTTTGTTGGTATCAATACAGAGCCCCCAGAAAAACAGATTGATTTTCAGTGTGTAAATAATAAAACTGACAGTGATGAAACTTCATACAGTACACACACATACTATTAATATTATTAATAATGATGAATAATGAATAATGATGCTGAACACTGTGGCATTGACAGTGAATCTAACTCCCTCATTTTGGGAAAACCACACAATATACCCCAGCTGCTCTGTTGCGTTGTCATGCCCTCTGGCATACATCACTGCAAAGGGAGGGAGAGAGAGAAGAGTAGGGATAAAGCTGGGGAATGATGGGTTTTATGTATCTTTCCTCCTTATGCTTTGGCATACTTTGATCTCATTGCTGTGCGTGCTGGATTTTTGCAGTCAGTAGGATGTGGCGCCATGCTGGGTCTCTAGTGAGACCTGGATCTGGTTGTTGGGCAAAGGAAGTCACTGGCTCTGAAACAAAATGTGAAATTTCATGTGTGTTTGTGCATTGAGGACAGGAGTTGGCTGCTGGTTGATGAAGACATCAAAGCTTATGAATTACTTGATTTTACATAGCTGCATTAATCCGCACCAATTCAAGGTTGCACGACACACAAAACACAACACAGCCAGAGGGCTGTTACAGATATGTTACACAAGAGATGTGCCAGCATGAATTAAGACAAGGAAATTGTTAAAAGTCGGTCAGATGCTCATTAAAACCTGGTAATGATGTGTTTGGTGTAGCAGGAATGATCTATTGGTAAACAGTTTGCATATCCTTGTTTCTCAGGTTAATTAGCAGCCGTGTTTGATTGATTTTTTCCCCTGGAGCACTCTTTCGCTTGTCTTGTTGGTAACAAAAAATGGCCCTGGCTGCTCTGTATATGTAAAATAAATCCACTCACTGGGACATTTAAATTGATCATAAATTTGTTTCCACTATTTATAGATACATTGCCATTGCTGATATTTTGTTGAGATTTTTAGTTCAAAAAATATTTCCTACATACTGCCACTAGTTGATGCCACTGTGGGCTACAAATCTAGCATAAAGATATATTGATTAGTCTAGTTTTAGTAAAACTGGGATTTAAAAGTGAAAATGCACTGTGAAGCATGCAGGCACTTTTTTTTTTTTTAATGAGTAATATTTGTAGACTGGGAGGCAACTGAATGTGTGAGAACACTGTAAATTTCTATATTTGTGTAGCGTTTGCTTGAGCATGCAGGCAGAGGCACATGTAATCAATCATGTTTTCTGTGGGGAGATGTGTGATGTCAAGGACAGGGCATTTGTTTTACTGCGCTATCCTCTTACTAGTGAGACCCAGGACGTTTATCATTCATCACCTGGGGGCTGAAGAGAATTTAAGACCACTGTTTGTTTGTTTGTATGTTTAGATGTTCAGATTCTTCCCGTCCGGAAACCGTCCGTCCTTGTTTGCTACCCTGCAAGAGAGACTGCATTGTGACGCCTTTCAGTGAATGGACAACTTGCCCATCAACCTGCCTTCCAGGTAGCTCACTGACAGGATTTTCTAGAAATTTATTTTACAATTGCCTCTCTAATAGCTTAACAGACTTTTTAAAATTATTCAGTATCCAGAGTAAAATCTTTTAAAATTGGTAAATTATCAATATATTGGGATTGAATATGTAAATACCTTGTTTCAGGAGCGCAAATAACCTATTCAAATAAAAACACATTTCATACTTTCACAATAGATAGATAGATTATAGATTCGATTATAAGTAATCAGTTGATTACTTATAATCTATCTAGAAACTGATTTTAATTTGACATCAGTGTATTCCCAAAAGGTTGATTCTGTTCATCTGGACGTAGCGTTTTCTGTGAGAAACGTTTCATCATTCATCAAAGTGACTTCTTCAGTCTCAGCTGACTGAAGGTTTCCCCAACCTTTTACACAATAACTGAACCTAGCCCACTGAATGAGCAATGGGCTGTGAGGTCAGCTCCCTGATCATTAATATGCAAATTGTCACCACCATTGATCAACAACTACTGATCAAAGACTATTGATCAATGACCATGAGTACCATACACAGAGAGTTGGGGAATGGCTGCAATCACCGCATTGTAAAATGGCGAAAGATGTACCCTTAGGCCCCTCCTCGATTCAGAGATGGTCTTTCCCTTTTCACGTAAATAGCCTCCTTGAATCCCTGCTGAAACCAGCATTCCTCCCTGTCCAGGATGTGTACATCCTCATCATTGAAATAGTGACCACTGGCCTGTAGATGTAAATAGACTGCGGAGCCTGATGACGTTGTTTGGTTTGGTCTGAAAACGCTACGTCCAGATGAACAGAATCATTCTTTTGGGATTTACTTACCTGGATGATTGAGCATGCATCAAGACACATCAGTAGATTGTATAAGGTAAACTTCAAGAAGGTATACATCACTGTATGTGTTATTCCTTTAAGCCTGACCTATAAAATAATTGCCAGAAAATTCAAAATTAAATATACATTTTAATACATGGGTTTTACTTTGTATCATAGTTGCTACATACAGAATTTTTATTTATTTTTTCATTCTTGCAATGAATAGCTTGAAAATGTAATGTACGATATATTCAGATTTTTCATTGAAAAAACTGATGGCGTAAAAATCTCAAGAACTCAAATATGATGCACTTGGCTTCACATGCTTACAATGATGGCAAGAGGCTTCTTAGAAAAATGGACAGTGCAATACACACAAAGTGTTGTCAAGAATTACATTTAATTGTAAACAACAGTTTTAACTGTCCATTACATTAACCTAGCACATAGAGAGAAAAGAATGGATATTTAATGGGTTTCAATATGTGTACTGTAATGTCTCGGAAATCAAAAAGTATGTAATTGTTTTTAGAAGAATTGAGCAGGCATCTCATCTGTGTAAATATGCTGTAGTCCATTGGGTCTGTTGATGATGTAATCTCTTTCTTAATTGCACCATTTTCAATGTTTAGTAATTAGTGCTGTGTAATGAGCCTTGGAGCCTGAGCCAAATGAAGCCATTACAGTGTGGTGTGTCCGAAAACAGACTGCAGTGAAGTGGAGGACATCGCTGCTACAAGGGCATGCTAATCAGCATCGGAACAATTTCGAAACCACTTGTTTTTTTCCCCTCTTTGAGATATTAGAGCACAGTGGTGATATTGATGCATCATTTATTTTGCGACCAAGACATTTGTCAGGCACTTGTCTCGGTATCATTTTACATCCTATTCCTCCTTGGAAATGTTCACTTAAATTCAGCTGTGCAAATAATCTGTCATTGAACGCAGCCTTTTTGTGAAGATTATCTTTCATGTTTAACAGAAAATGCAACCGCCGCCACACAGTCTCGATACAGGACCATCATTCAGAGGGCTGCTAATGGAGGTCAAGAGTGTCCCGACACACTTTACGAAGAGAGAGAGTGTGAATCACTTCGTGTATGTCCAGTGTATAGGTAAAAGCACTATTTATAATGAACTGCTTTCTGTTTTTAATCCAAGGACAAGTTAACTCAGCTTATCTGCCATATAAGAGCACACGGTAAGAAGTGAGTGAGCTATTTTTGAAATCATGACTAGGGTGCATTATTAGAGTTAAATGATGAAGTTTAAATGGCACAAGATGGAAGAATAAACAGGTAAGTAAATACAAATTCTGCTTTATATTCAGATGTTACGATACATGGTTAAAAACACATATAAATATAAAATTGCAATTTTGAATGATAATATGATACTAACACAGGTTGATAAAAAAAAAAATTTCAGCTGCATGGGATAGTTTTGGTAAATTTTATGTTTTTTACGGTGCGGAATGCAAAAATGATCTCCATTTCCCTTCATCGTGTACAGTTATTTGCAAAATATGTGGAGTTTAAACTTTAAAAAGCAATGAAATGCATGGACAAATTCAATGCCATAATATTTTTATTTTCATTGTAAAATCAAGAATGGCACTCACTTCCATTTTTCCACATTCAGTGCTGCCTGTGGTCCAGTTCACGGCTACAAACTCGCACTTCTGAGAAGAATATAATGACACCTTTAGCGTTTCTGTACTTAAAACTGTAACAAGCCGCTGCCAGCCTAAAGTTCTTCTTCCTTCGCGTTTCGGTCTAGGTGGAGGACGCACAAATGGAGCAGCTGTTCTCTAGTTCCTGAATCTGTGAGACGTGGGCTGTCGGGACCAGGAGAAACGTGTGGAAAAGGTTTAGAAACAAGAGGCAAGTTGTAGCCCTAAATCAGTGCATTCTCTTCACTTTATATTTCCCAGCTGCTACCATTTCACCTATTTTCAGCATTGCTCTTCCATCTATATACCATCTTTACTTAATGAGACCTAATAGTCCTTTCTGAACTGCTCCTCTAACAAGCAAATGGCAGAAACGTTAAGGAAGACAGCAATTTGTTCAGTGAATATCATTAGATGAACCTTTCTGTGCTTTCTTGACAATTTCATCATGTCACTAGTCTCTTATTAACGTACGTAGCAAGTCCAACCATCACGGGCTACTTAGTATTTGCTTTAATAGAAATGAAAAGCCAGAGCTAGCACCATGCAGACCCTACATGCACTCATATGTTCTGACTCACAACTTCAAAGTAGACTCACAACTGAGTGCATTTTATGTTGGATAAAGTTTTGAAGGTTTCATAGCTTTCTCTGCTTTTCTAAAGTCAGACCGAAAAGAACCTATATTGATGCAGTGCATCAGGTTTTTTCTTCACCTTTTTGCTCACCTTTAAACTAAAAAAGATGGACATTAAAACGAGGAAACTATTGTGTAGTTTATTTGTCCTTGTCATTATGTCATCCTCTAGTTTACACTGATTTTGCTGAATGCGCTTCCTATTCTGTTTGCTGTTTTTCTTTTATTTGCAGCCAATCAAATCTTTTAGAACATTATATTTTGTAATATCTGCAAAATATCGCATGCAAGGCAGAAAATCTCAAAGTCACAGACTAATAATATATATTTTTTAAATTTGTCCTTCGTTGTTTCTATACTCGAGCTATGGCTCTATTGCCAATTACTTTGCTCCAGTTATGCCACAATTTGACATTTATGTGCCCTCTCATTGACTTGGTTAAGCCTAAGCTGAGTGAACGTAGCCTCTGAAATCTTTGTTGTCTAAATCCTACATTTAAATTCAGTGTTTTTACCAATTGCAAATTTCACTCTCACACTACAGTTTTTGAAATGTCACAGGTATTTAACTTGGCTATCAACTAATCATATTCAAATAGGAAGCTCTAAAGGTCAATGAGGCTTGCTCTTAACCTAGGAACACTACAAACACTTTTCCCATCTTCATCGAAAAGTCATAGAAAGTCACTTGAGAAATGTCAGTTGTAATTATACTGCCACGTAGAAATCAGCGATGCCGAGAGCAGAAATGCTATAAAGTTCTCAAGGCAGTAAAATAATGCTCTGAAAACTTCTCTTGAGCTATATAAGTATATTAGAACAGCCGGTTCCGGGAATGCATCAGGAAGCTGCTTGCCTTTAAATGAGTGCAAAATGATTCAATTAACACCTATGGCTTTTTAATAATTTGAGCCTGTAGCAGTCATTTCCACAGATCCTCTGAGAAGCATAAGGATGTTCATCAAGGATATGACACAGGAATCTACACAGTCCAAAAATCACACAACAAGCTAAGAAGTGAATTTTTCAGCCCTCGATTTTTGGCAGGCAGTTTTCCTATGGAGAACAGAATTACTTCTACAACATTATTAACATTATACAGACTCAGATTTTGGTTGCAATAATATGAAGAATAGGGGAAATATTAGTTTTTAATTAAAGCCTTTTTGGGATGTAAAAATATACTTGTTTTTATTAACTTATTTATTAAGTAGAGGTTTAAAACCTTTGAAGGTCCATTCAACTTGAATTGTTCATATACATTTTTTCAACATAATCCATGACTATAGCTAGAAGGTTGAGATGAATTGGTAAGGCATGACCCTAATACAGTATTCAACTTTGAATTATTTCCCCCAGACTTGCTATTAATTATAGTTGCTCACACCCTGTTGTAAGGGTGTGAGAGATGAGATGATAGCTACTTCAAATGCTTCTCTTCATTGAAAAATTGAATATGAAAAGTTGCAACATTAGTATGTCAGACCTTGATCCTCCTTCAGTGCAAAATCTAGGCTGGCTTTTAGCTGCTTGTCTTTGGCTTTCTTCAGCAGCTTGAAGTGAATCATGTTTCCGAATACACTGTATGGACAAAGGTATCAAAGTCATCTTTGAATTGAGCTGTTTTCAGATGCAGTGCCACACGTGCTTAAGATCAGCTGCTTAGCCACTCAGTCTGCTTTTACAAGCATTTGTAAAGGAATGGATTGAACTAAAGATCTCACTGAGCTCATTTGAGCATGGAATTGTAATAGGATGGAACCACAAGTCAGTTTGTGAAATTCCTTCACTCCTAGATATTCCATGATCAACTGTAAGTGGTATGATCACAATGCGGAAGCATTTAGGAACCATAGCAACTCAATATGCTTCTCAGTACTGAGTGCTGAGATGCGTAGCGCATATGTGCACTGCATGCTAAGGTGAATTGTGCATATCATCTTTGCATGATGGTAGTTAAGCAGATTACATATAAGAGTAACTGTCGTTTTTTAACCTGTTTACCAGGTTGGTCAACAACTATGAATGTAATCCTATCTTCTTGACAACATATGTACTGTTTAAATGATCAGCATAAAATATTAACATTGCATTGTGGTTCTACCAACTAGCAATGCACTATGAAATTTGTCCTCTGTTCTCTGGTCACGAACAGTCCATAGTGTTTTTTTCTAATCTGACACGTCAGCTTTCATATCTGTGATAGTGAGCAGCAGATCACAGCACAGTAAGGCATAGATTTTTTTTAAATCACCAGAATTCAACTCTGCTTCTTATTGTGCTACCCATTAACATGTTTCCTTTTAACTTTATATCTGTACATCAATGAAATATATTTGCTTTAAGGTAGATGTAAGTGTATTAAACAGTCAATTATGCACTTAACCTTGGGTTTATCTCATATTTCTTTGACTTAATTTCTAACACTGAAAAGTAAAAACAGACACACAATCTATGTAGAAACCACTATTACTTTACTTGAGGTAAGCAGCATTTTAGTTGCAGTTGCCTCTACTGGGAGAAAGAAATGTTTTAATACAAATACCGTGCAGCCTCTGGAAACTGACTAGTGATGATAAATGTCACTATGAATAGTTTAAAGACGGTAGAAGAACAACTTAAAGAGCAACCAGGGCTTTTCTGCCTAGTCAAAACCAGTCAAAATGTTGTGAACCTCAGGCTCAGAGCTTTACTATGAGATTAAAATAATAGTCAGAATTTGCAACATATTGGCTCTGTAAACCTCAAATCCAATCACAAATATTTCCTTGCCTTGGGTAAATACTTCCATGTCCGTGTGAATCTGGCCTCATGCCAGATTCAAGGCATGTTGCATGAATGCTAATGTCTCATAATGTGCAGAACGAGGAGAGGTTTGTGTTATACAACTAACCCGCTGAGGTGCTCGCAGATAAGAGGCATTACTAAATGAAAGATCTGACAAGATGAATTAGAACCTTTCCAAATAAAATAAAAACACTAAACGAAAGAGAACACTTGACTGCAGATTACCTGTGTGAATTTGTAGCTGATAACCACTAGAGTGATCTGTTTGTCAGTGCATATTGCACTACATACTGTGTCTAAATTCAGCCAAATTTTGTATCATAACCAGCTGGATATGTTATATTCCTCCCTGAGTAGAACTGGAACCGTTGTGAGTAATTATTCAGTAGAAAGTGAGTCATGCTGATGATCTTTTGCTCCAGGAAAGATGTGACTTAATGGCTATGATGAATCCAGTCCACATTACTCTTCACAATGCATTATACTGAAGAACATTATACAAGCAGTATGACTGAATTAAAATGAAGATGTTTGATGGTGGATGTGTGGGCTGGATATATAATGCATTAAAAACTTTGTATTAAGTAAAGATGTAAAACATAAAATCTTCTGGATTGGACTGAATAAAAGAGAAAGAAATTTGATGTTTTTAAAGAATCTCTTTTACCTCCAAGCTCTTTGGGATTTTAAAAAGGCAGAATATGACAAGCCTCTTGAAAGCATACCTTCTATAAATGGCACTCCAACATACCTTTCTAAGTATCTATATAATCAGAGATGATCCTTGTCATTTGCTGGGATGCCTTGACAAAAAGTAACCACTTGTAAGAGGAGATGATGAGACGATGCGGGTGTAGGCAACCAGAGCCTGAAAGAAACATGGATAGACTAGATGGCCCCAAGTCAAAACAAGATGACAACGAGATATTATTCTTAATAAGAAGCTTCTGGGGATCACATAGTTGGGTTTTCAGTGAGACTAGCTTAAAGACAAGACATAAAAAAAATGTATTTTTCAATATATTCTCACGTCTTAAGTGTTTGATGGCTTACAGAATTAACCTATAGACAAACATGCAGGCTTTTGTATAGCTATGCATTTGACCATTACGTAAATGCACTATAACAACAGCTACCATCCTCCTTGTGCTGCCTGTGCAGAAGCTTTGTATGTAAATGACCATCCCACGCCTTTTCAGCAGACATGTAGAAACCAAACAGTTTTTGTCAGAGGGCAAAATTTAAAAGTCAAATACAAATCAATACAATGGATTAAAGGCATGTTTGTAGATCAGTGAATCCTCAAAGACTCGGAGGTCTTGCGGGAGGAGAAGTTCCCCTCACTGGCAACAATAATTTATTTAAATCCCAGAGTGACAGTGCAAAGTATTTGAACATTATAATGCCCTGTGCAGTTTGTTTGTTTATCTACGAGGATTCCTTTTTCAAGGCGTCAAAGTCCATTCAACCTTTCCTTCACAGTTAACAGAACCTGGCGAAGCTAAAAATGTTCCTCTGCCTTCCATCAGCCAGCAAACTCGAGCCAATATGTCCACAGGCATTGTTTTGTTTTTTTAACTTCATTTTCTTTGTGTTTTTTTATGTATTTATTTAAAACTCTACACATAGTACTATTTTTATGCAGCTACTTTGTGTGCAGTGTCTGAAAAATGTGTTTCATGAACCTGGGAGGGACAAATCATTCCTTTTATCAACCAGTAGATGTGTTGATTATTGTAATTCAGATGTTTTATTTACTTTGTTTTATTGTTTTGTTTTTAAATCTGGGTAGTGTTTCAATTATTATGCTATTTGATTTGCAAAAGCACTTATCACACAATCTATTTCTTTTACTTTATTTAAATGTCATGCATGCATTTCTAACAAATGGATGTGCTTTCTTCCATAATATTTTCCCTTTGTAGAATAGATAATTAGGTGTATAACTAACTGTCTATAAAATATCAATATCCCTGCAACATTTGTCTAAACATATTTATTGATACACCATTTAACTCAAACTTCATTACCATCATTGCTTGTGCTTAATGTGTGGTTTGCCATGCTAGGATATTAAGTTACACAAATGCTAATTATCAATGATTGAGGGTGCTAAAAGCCATCCTGTCAACTAAGCTCCAATTTTACTGTCTCAGACTCCAGTTTTATTTTGTCATAATTGTAATTACGATCTTTCCCTGTCTGTCAGCAAATCATAAACAGTTCTTCAAAGGAGTTTTTGAAAGCATCTTTAACCCATTTTATTTCAGCATAGTGTGATATTGTTAGGTTTCTGTTTATTTTTTCTTTGGGCATGCTAACATGCTAACTTGGCCTTTACCCAAAGGATTGGAAACTATTATTTTTGGTGAGCCATTAACCTGCCTGCAGGTTAGGATTGGGCATTTTCAGTGAAAAGTACTTGATTTATTACTATGTGATCCTGATATGCTAAAGCATTGCTAATATTAAACCTGTTAAGCATCAAAATGTTAACGTTACTGTTAATTGAGCATGTTGAAACATGTTTGTTTAAAGTAAAATACAGTCTCACAGTACAGCTTTTAAAAACTCATTCTGATCTATCCCTTATATTGATTGTTCCTTTTCCTCTTGACCTTTGATGATGCCAGCTGTTGCATTTTCTGAAAAAGACACCTCTTACATCTTCCATTTATTTGCATTCATTTATTTATGTCTAAAGGAAAGTAACAGGCTAGACTGTGAAATGTTTCTTCTATTCAACTGAGCGCTAGACCCACTATCAGTAAAAGAAAAAATAACACATCTGCTTTTGTTATGCAGCTAATGTAATAATTCATGGCACACCCTAGCACATATTGCTGAATTGTAATGTCTCTATCCCTGTTTGATCAGGCTCCAATAATTTCTTTTTAAAACATGTAGATCATTCTGTCAAAGCTATTAACCTTTTATGTTAAGCTTTTATTATGAATGTCCTGTTTTTATACAATAAATCATAGTTATCTAAAGAAGTCTGATAATGGTGTTGAGCTTGAAGGTTGAATTACCATTTCACTTGATGCTAACATGAAAGCTGCACCAGAATATTCTAACTATGGCTGCACCGTGGAGGCATTTTCTTTCTTCAGTCCAAGCAACCTCACATAAAACTGTGAACCTTTTCTCAGGCATAGTAGGAATTTTCGAAGACTATTTTACAGTAGCGACAACTGAATTTTGGCTTGATGAAGAATGGCTTGTCATTTGTGCAATGTATAACTGAAATGGCATTCTTGTAATTGCAGGAGTCAGTTGTGTTGGGCAGAGCGGAGAGTCTGCCAATATGACAGAGTGCCTGCAATGGGCTGGTCCCTTGCCCCCTCAGATCAGAGAGTGTCGGGTGGCTTGCAAGGATGACTGCACTCTAACTGCATGGTCCAAGTTCTCTGAATGTGCTGGATGTGGCAGCTCTCGAATACGAAAGCGCTCACTTGCAGGTAAAGACTCGTTATTCACGGATTGTGAGACACACGCAATTTCAAGGCAACTGTTTAATCTTTGCTGGTAGAACAATTGGATTGTGTTCTCAGGTGAAGCATTCTCACATTGTTGTTTTATATTTTTATTGATATGACTGGTAGTCAATTTGGAAATAAATAAAAGCAGAGAGGATAAAAGCTTTTGTAATGTCTGAGCGTGTGGCAGTTTTCTTAAGTCAGAATATACCAGTTCAGACCTAATGCATATTAGTGAAAGATAAAAAAAACTTATGTTGTTTCACTTTTACATAAAATTACAAAATTAATGAACATTTTTTATGTCCTTCTGCATTTACTTCAAACTAATGAGTCTTGTTTATTTATTCATATTCTATTACTGCAGATGGTAAAAAAAATTCTTTTGTAAAATTTGAGTAGAACACTGCCAACTTTTGACCAACTTCTACAGCTTTTTATTGTTTTGTTTTTATTTTAACTAATTGTTAATTACAAAGTTATAGTTTAAAAGAGTAGAACAACTTTGAAATCTGAAAAAAAAATGAAAACAAATGAACTATGCCAAGATCTCAGCTTGTGTGGCAAATTTTCTGCCTTTAATATAAATATGAATGATGTCCTGAAGTCTTTATTTGCTACAGGTGTGTTGTTTGTGCTTAAAATCTCATTACAACATTGACAGCATTCAAAATATATGTAACTTGCCAGTGTACACCTACACGCACACTATACTGCCAAAAACATTCCAAAAAACTCATCCATTCAAATTCAGATGTCCCAATCACTTCCATGGCCACAGGTGTATAACATCTAAGCATCTAGGCACACAGACTGCTTCTACAAACATTTGCAACAGCTGACATTTGCTCTCAGGAGCTCAGTGAATTCCAGTGTGGTACCATGACAGGATGCCACCTGTGGAACTGGAAAGTCCAGTTGTGCAATTTTCTCACTACTAATTATTCCACCATCCATTATTACTGTTATTATAACAAAGTGGAAGTGAATGGGAATGACAGCAACTCAGTTATGAAGTGATACACCAAGTAAAATCACAGAGTGGGGTTAAGAGATACTGGTGTGTAGAGATGTCGCAAACTTTCTGCACAATGAGTCACTACAGACCTCCAAACTTCATGTGACCATCATATTACCTCAAGAAACAGTCTGTAAAAAGCTTCATGTAATGACTTTCCATGGCAGAGCAGCTGCATCCAAGACTTACATCACCAAACACAATGCAAAGTGTCAGATAGTGTAAAGCACGCCAACACTGGAATATAGAGCAGTAGACATGTGTTCTCTGGAGTGACAAATGCTTCTCCATCTGGCAATCCGATGGATGAGTCTGAGCTTGGTAGTTGCCAGGAGAACGGTACTTGTCTGACTTTATTGTGCCAGTTGCGAAGTTTGGTGGACGGGGTTGTTGGGCTGACCTTTTAGCTTCAGTGAAAGGAACTACGGTATTAATGCTTCAGCATATCAAGACATTTTGGACAATTTTATGCTCCCAACTTTATGTGAGCAGTTTGGGGATGGCCTCTTCCTGTTCCAACATCGCTGTGCGCCAGTGCACAAAGCAAGGTCTGTAAAGACATGGATGAATGAGTTTGGTGTGGAAGAATCTGACTGGCCTGCACAGAATCCTGAC
>NW_005187564.1:594785-609897 GCF_000239375.1 Pundamilia nyererei
GATAAAAAAAACTTATGTTGTTTCACTTTTACATAAAATTACAAAATTAATGAACATTTTTTATGTCCTTCTGCATTTACTTCAAACTAATGAGTCTTGTTTATTTATTCATATTCTATTACTGCAGATGGTAAAAAAAATTCTTTTGTAAAATTTGAGTAGAACACTGCCAACTTTTGACCAACTTCTACAGCTTTTTATTGTTTTGTTTTTATTTTAACTAATTGTTAATTACAAAGTTATAGTTTAAAAGAGTAGAACAACTTTGAAATCTGAAAAAAAAATGAAAACAAATGAACTATGCCAAGATCTCAGCTTGTGTGGCAAATTTTCTGCCTTTAATATAAATATGAATGATGTCCTGAAGTCTTTATTTGCTACAGGTGTGTTGTTTGTGCTTAAAATCTCATTACAACATTGACAGCATTCAAAATATATGTAACTTGCCAGTGTACACCTACACGCACACTATACTGCCAAAAACATTCCAAAAAACTCATCCATTCAAATTCAGATGTCCCAATCACTTCCATGGCCACAGGTGTATAACATCTAAGCATCTAGGCACACAGACTGCTTCTACAAACATTTGCAACAGCTGACATTTGCTCTCAGGAGCTCAGTGAATTCCAGTGTGGTACCATGACAGGATGCCACCTGTGGAACTGGAAAGTCCAGTTGTGCAATTTTCTCACTACTAATTATTCCACCATCCATTATTACTGTTATTATAACAAAGTGGAAGTGAATGGGAATGACAGCAACTCAGTTATGAAGTGATACACCAAGTAAAATCACAGAGTGGGGTTAAGAGATACTGGTGTGTAGAGATGTCGCAAACTTTCTGCACAATGAGTCACTACAGACCTCCAAACTTCATGTGACCATCATATTACCTCAAGAAACAGTCTGTAAAAAGCTTCATGTAATGACTTTCCATGGCAGAGCAGCTGCATCCAAGACTTACATCACCAAACACAATGCAAAGTGTCAGATAGTGTAAAGCACGCCAACACTGGAATATAGAGCAGTAGACATGTGTTCTCTGGAGTGACAAATGCTTCTCCATCTGGCAATCCGATGGATGAGTCTGAGCTTGGTAGTTGCCAGGAGAACGGTACTTGTCTGACTTTATTGTGCCAGTTGCGAAGTTTGGTGGACGGGGTTGTTGGGCTGACCTTTTAGCTTCAGTGAAAGGAACTACGGTATTAATGCTTCAGCATATCAAGACATTTTGGACAATTTTATGCTCCCAACTTTATGTGAGCAGTTTGGGGATGGCCTCTTCCTGTTCCAACATCGCTGTGCGCCAGTGCACAAAGCAAGGTCTGTAAAGACATGGATGAATGAGTTTGGTGTGGAAGAATCTGACTGGCCTGCACAGAATCCTGACTTCAGCATCTTTGAGATGTGGCCCTAAGAGACTGTCACCCAGGTTTTCTCATCCAACATCAGGGCTCACAAATGCACTTCTGGATGAATGGTCAAAAATTCCCATAAACACACTCCTAAACCTTGTGGAAAGCCTTCCGAGAAGAGTTGAAGCTGTTCTAGCTGCAAAGGCTGGGCCGACATCAAATTAAACCCCATGGATTAATTTGATGTCAATTGTGTTAAGGCTGACTAGTGAGTACTTTTGGCAGTACAGTGTATTACTCAGTGATACTAAAATTTACTAAACAAATATAGCATTTTAAATGTATTTATGAAGAAATGTACAATACTGTAAAAACTCAAATGTGTTTTTCCAGCACTTTGTTACAGTGTGACTTCACACAGTTCCTATAGTTTAATATCACGTCTAAATTTGATCCCTCACAGCTTGTAGTCTCTTATTTTAGTACAGATGGCAAAATCTGAATTACATGCTGTGGTTTCAGACCAGGCAGGATACTATTGGTCTACATTAATATTTTATCTGTTGCTGGAGGGGTTGCAGTAAACATGTCCTGTCTCCTTCTATATTGCTCTTATAATCCACCACATGAAATCAAGCTTAGCTCATGGGGAAGTGTGTTAGCATAATTGTCTGTTCATAGCAGTCAGAACATGTGAATATTTCAATTCACTTGTGTCTTTATCACTTTTTATCACCAAATTTATCTGGACATTTGATTGGAAATGATCCTACTTTCTTTACCAAGTGTAAGGATAAAGAAGTTTGTAAACTACAGCATACAGTCATTGCAGCCGGTGTTATCCTTTTTAACGTTGGTATTAGATTGGTCAGTCATCCAATAGTCAAGGTGTCTGTATGCCTATAGGTACCAGGGCAGAAGAATTTGGATGGTTTTCAGTTGTTGGGTCTGTCTGTTTGTGCGTCTCATCATGGCAAAATCTGATCTTTGAGACAGCTACTCTAGTGGGAAGAATTTTATGTCTGTTTGTCTGGATGACAGTGAAATAATTTTCTCAGAATGATTTCAGCATTTGAAGATATTTGACAGGATACAGGTGGATAAAGGACATTAAAATCAAGGTCGAATTTGGAAATGAGTACTAAGCAACCAGTGCTTTCAGTGTTCTCAGTGTTCTCTGTTCCCATCTAGTCAACTTTTAAAAATTTTAATGTATTTTTACTATTGTATTTTGAAGTACCTTTATCTGGTGAAGCATATACCAGCCTCATATACCAGTGGCAAGCACTATACTTGTCTGTAAACTGAACAGAGGGGTTGCACATGTAGAGCTCTGCACAAAGACTCAGTGAGTGGCAGGAGAGAGGGAGAAACTGGAAAATGTATTTTATGTACTTTACGCCATGAAGCACCAAACGGTTAACCACATTTTGGTATCTATGATCTAGATCACCGTAAACTATATTTAGTGGACTTAAGTAGACAAATATCATCAGAGAACTAAAATTTGTAAAATGTACCTTATCTTTATCCCTACATTTCTTTCTAGGTTTGCTTTTACAAGGTTTTAATATTGCATATTAATACAAGTAAACTAATAAAATGCATTAGCTGCCTTAACAACTGCAACATTTGTATTTAAACAAACAAACAAACATAGACAATCATGTTTGGGCGGCTTCAACTTGGGCCTGCCAGGACACTAGGCTTGTAATACACTGATGGAGATCCAAGTGATAAAAGGCAATGTAAAAACTAACCTCTAATCATTACAGGTTAAACAGGGTGGAAAACTTGCAAAAGCAAATATACATTCAATAGCCACTTTATTGATTTCTAATGTAAATATGCATTTAGGCACATTGACATTGTCAAAACGACCTGCTGAAGTTTAAACATCACATTGGGGAATAAAGGTTATTGAAGTGACTTTGAATGTCGCATAGTTGCTGTTGCCACACGGGGTATTCTGACTATTTCAAAAACTGATGATCTACTGGCATTTTACCACACAACCATCTCTGGATTGCAAAAAAGGAGATCATATCCAGTGAGTGGCAGTTCCCTTGCTATTGCAGAGATCAGAGGAGAATGGCCAGACTGCTTTGGACTGACAGAAAGACAACAGTAAGCAGAAAATCATCTTTTAATGCACAACTTTCAAGCCTTGAAGGTGATGCACTACAGAAACAGAAGACGACACCAGGTCCCTTTCCTGTCAGCTGCAATAGTAAAATAAGACTACAATCTCATGGTATACTGTAGCTGACAAGTTTGCACAGTAGAAGATTGGACGCATGTTGCCTGGTCTAATGAGTTCTGCTGCAACATTTTTATGGGTAGCATCAGAATTTGGCATAAGCAACATGAAAGTATGGGTCCATTCTGGCTTGTATAAACAGTTCAGGCAGGTGGTGTAATGTGTAAAGGTCTGTGGTATATTTTCCCAACACCCTTTGGGCCTCAGGTAACAACTGAGCATCATTTAAAAGCCACAGCCTACCTTGGTATTGTTGCTGACCATGTCCATCCCTTTAAGACCACTGTGTATCCATCCCTTAAAGACCGATGCCTCCTCTATAGGGATAACACTCCATGTCACAAAGCTCAAATCATCTCAAAGTGATTTTTTCTAACATGGCAGTGAGTTTCCTGTACTCCACTGGCCTCCACATTCTCCAGATATCGATCTGACAGAGCATGTTTGGGATGTAATGGAATGGGAGATTCCCATCAGGGATGTGCAGCTGACAAATCTAAAGCAACTGTGTGACACTGTCATTATGGACCAAAATCTCTGAGTAACATCTCCAGCATCTCGTTGAATCTGTGCCACATAGAACTAAGGTAGGTGTGAAGTCACAATGGGAGATCAAACCAGTAGTAGCAAGATCTATCTATGAATGAAGTGGCTGGTGGGTATAATTCTCTATTTAGAATAAAAGCTGTTTGTAAAGCTCTGTATACATTATTTTTCATATTTTAGTTCGTACCATTCCACTTATGTTCACAAACAGGCTGTGCTTAAAAGGAGAAAGGCATAAAACGAACAGCCATACCCACTGTTTACTGTTCTGTCAGCTTCTGAACACTTTCCCTGCCCTCTGTCTTATATACTAAAGGACACAAACATGTTGTTTTAAGTAGCAGATTTAATTTATTACACCTCTGACTTTATATATCACATGCTTCAAAAATAGCAATTCATTTCAATTAGATGGGAGTGTATATGACACTCCACATTGAGGCAGCATCGGCTCAGTTGTTAGAACTGTTACTTTAAAAACTGTCCATAGGGAGGCTGATGCCTCTCTGTGAGGAATTTGCATGTTCACCCAGTATAGGTTTCTTGCAGGTGCTGTAATTCCCAAACGTCTAAACACATGCTGAATAGGTGTGAATGTCTGTTTCTATCACTATGATGGTATACGATTCACCAGTATACTGCATACTGAACACCACCATTATCTTTTGCTGAGTGTTTTTGGGACATCTCACATTATCATTTTACTCATTTCCATTTGGCTGCCTGGTTGTGAATAGATGTGCATCAGATTTGTTTAGTGTTTATCGTTAGCAGCATTGGTTTACCGCGTGTTGTTGAAAACATTCTGAACATATCATCTTTAACTCATGTGTCTATGAATAAATAACACCTTAATAGTAAATGCTGAAGGTCCGTTTCATACATCAGTAAAATACTGAAAAATTGAACCCGTTATAAAAAATAACTCTAGGGAATGATAATATTCTAGTTTTATAAATACACCAATGTCTTAATAATATAAATGTTAATAGGGAAAATAATTATTGTTATGCCGCTGTAAACTGAATCAGTCAGAATTTAACTTGGGTGAAAAAAATCTTTTAGAAAATCATCATTTTTTTCAGCACTTTCCTTTTAAGTGCTCAGTAGTAGCTGGTGCTATATTTTCCAGGAGAATGAGTGGTGAATGAGTATTCAAACATTACCTTCTGTGAATTATTTCCCCCACTTATCCGAGAGCAGTGTTTGTGCAAGTATCCTGAAGACCTTAAATGGTAAATGGCCTGTATTTATATAGCGCTTTACTAGTCCCTAAGGACCCCAAAGCGCTTTACATATCCAGTCATCCACACACTGGTGATGGCAAGCTACATTGTAGCCACAGCCACCCTGGGGCGCACTGACAGAGGCGAGGCTGCCAGACACTGGCGCCACCGGGCCCTCTGACCACCACCAGTAGGCAACGGGTGAAGTGTCTTGCCCAAGGACACAACGACCGAGACTGTCCAAGCCGGGGCTCGAACCGGCAACCTTCCGATTACAAGGCGAACTCCCAACTCTTGAGCCACGATCGCCCTTAACTGCATTTCAATGATTTAGCCGGCATTGTTAGTGTGCATTTTACAACCGCTCTGACTCTGAGCCTTCTAAGTAGCTCCTGTGTATCATTTTAGACAGGCGTTTATTGAAATATGCTCGCTCCGATGGTCAATGGCTATCTAGAAGCTGATTTCATTCCATAATTTTTCTTTTGTATTTTTTCTTCTTTGTGAGTTCTTATGATTTTAATGTTAAGAAGTAGTTTCTTTGCAAAGCTGACCTGACTTTTTATGTTTAATGGGTAAAATTTTTGATTGCTAAGTGATGGGTTTGAAAAGTCTTTAAAAGTCCACTCAAACTGCGAAGAAGTGTGTTGGTAAAATGTTTTAATGAAGTGGGCTGGAATTCAAAAGGACAAAATTTGTAGGATTTATTACACACTCTGGGGTAACATAACAAAAGCTTTAATATTATGCCGCTAGAGAGCCAGACAACAAACTGAACAGTCAGACTTTTTCATTCATGACAACTGTTACTCAGCCACTGTAGGACTGATGACATGAATAATTCACTTTAAGTGCAACTTGAGGAAGTTAATATTATATGTAAGAATATAAAGTCTATCAGTCAAGCTATATAGCAGCTTTAACACATATTGAATTTTTTTTATTACAAAAACATTGTAATGCACTCTTATTGTATTGTACAAACACTTTATTTCTTAGGTTTGCTTTGAAAAAATATCAAGAATAAAGAGTCAGAGCATTTTAGTCAAAATCAGTGTGAAAAAATATAATATATTCTCAGTGTTTATGGTGACATTTAAAAAACAAACGTACGTAAGCCATGAATCAATTCAACCTTTTGAAATATGCATAAACCAATCAGTAAACATTAAGAAAATACTTTATCTCACAAGTCAAATTCATGTATTTTTTAAAGACAGGTGCAGATGAAATAGGGGGGCATGGCTCAGCATCAACAATGGAACAGCCATCATTCTTTAACAGTTGGGTGTCAGAACATACAAAGATATGCATTCACATTGTTCGATAATTCTACATAATATTATGGCTTTAAAGAAGCATCAGGTTATGACACATTATTTATGGAAGATTTAGAGGAAAAATCTCTATACAAAATACATAATATTAAAATAAGCTAGATATTGCACTCTTTGTGTTGCCTGCAGATCTTTAACTAGTAATTTGCCTGCAAAGTCAAGTTGCCAGTGAAGTGATATTGCACTGGCACTTTTCAATCAACCACCAGCAGTGGCATAGATTGAACAGATTGTTGGTGAATTGCACTGTGACGGCAGTGGGTTCACACTCGATAAGGAATGTTTGCAATCAAATCATGTTACGAAACAGATGGACTGCTCACTGACTGGGCACACGGGGAGCTAAAGACACCCAGGATCCACAAAATAAACAGAGGTGCACAGGCATAGCAGGATTAGTACAACCACAGGGCAACTCTTTTACCAGGTTGTGAGTGTTTGTGAGCTCTCCATTTGGCTCGGGTCAAGGAGTTCTGTTATAGTGCTTTCATTTTACAGTGCACGAGGTGTTTACTTTAATTGTAACAATAACGTAGCAATTTGCTTATTCTTGGGGGAATGCAATTCATTAAAGTGTTGAATGGTTCTATTCATGTGGGACTAACAGGATTTATTTTAACCAAACAACAAGAAAATAACCACCTCAAAAGCAGTACTGCATAAACCTACAAATAATACAATGCCATCTGTTCTTTCTACAGCAGGTTACATTGAATTTTCTTCCTTTTAAAGCAAGACTTTTAAATTAGGTTTCTTTTTTCCATGACTCTGAATTGAATGAGTGAAAGAAAATTGATGTATAAATGTATATTGAAAAAAAACCTCATCATGTTAATCACTAAAAAGTCTCCTGATAGTTTTTGAGGAATCCTTTTTTGCTTGGAGGTGCTATTACAGTACATTTGTGTGTAATAGACAACAGCACATAAGGTAAACATGTCATACTACACCAGGAAACTGAAGTAATCTCAGTACACTTTGTAGGTTATAAGACTTAAGTGGCTATTAGAAAAAAGTACAGAGGGTCTCTGCTTTCTGAATCCACACTTAGAGGCAGCTCTTCGGGGCAGGCTCTAATTTTAAAAACTAGCAGTCTCAAGTAAATTTGCACTTTGACAGAGATTTATTCTCTTCAGATAGTCTTTAAGGTACAGTGGAGCCTGTTCATCTTTATATATATAACCAGAATTATTTGGGGTCAATGTCAGTATCTCTTCACGTCTATGAGGCTTTACTGTAAAGCATTAAAATCACCTGGAAAGGAAAGCAGTGATAGACATTACACACCTTAGCAACATGTCTTCAGATATCATCATACTGTCACAGCACCTACATTGTTTTGCTAAATACGCTGTCAATGTTGCTATAGTAATGTATCTGTCTCTACATAATACAAACACTCAGTTGCTTGAGTGGCAGCCAATTTGTTCTTTTATTAGTTTGTTCCTTTATTCTGTATTTCTGTGGAGCACTTTATAATGCTGGTTTTGTGCTATACAGAAATCATTGTTATTATTGTTATTATTACTTTAACGTGGAGGTAAACATGATTGCAATATAGTGTTTTTTTCAATTTCAGCATAATCAGTTTAACAGTAACAGTGCATTTAATCTGGCAGAAGGGATTCACATTTGCAGATCTGATGTATTATTAAACAGAGTTTGGAGATTCTCTGGTAAAAAAACAGCAACCCCTAAACATATTAATTTTACACACAGTATACCCCAAACCTAAGGGACACACAAAATGATATTAATATTAATGTAATAAGCAACACACAAAACAATGTCAGGGACTCATTATGACCTAAATTGCATTTTTATTTTCATTTTGAATGGCAAGAAGATGAAATATAAAGATATGTAACCGTTTTGTCTTCCATTTGCTTGAATTGTCCCTTTATAGTCTTTGAGGTGTGTGGGTGGGGGGCAGTGGGCTTGTCAACTTAAAATTTTTCTCTAGTACTGACGAGTACATGAAGAGGTGACAACAGAGGGGACTGTTTAATCTATTTCTTTATTTTAACTGATGCATCACTGAAAGCAGGATATTTATAGGTGTTATGTTATCATATGACACAGCAGACAATCTATCATAAGGTAGACTTCTGAGGGGCTGGGCAGCTTGACAGGTTGTATCTGTTGCCAGTCCAGATATTGAAAGTGGCATTTCCAGCCACTGTATTACTATTGTTGTTTTAAATAACATTAAATAACATTAAATAACTGTGAAAATACTCGTGCTCAATCCACTGTATATCGCTTAACCCATGTACTAATACCCAGTGATAAAGACGGATGATAGTGTAAAATGTTTTCAGTTAAATCCTCTTTCATTTCTTAGACTCATTTTGGTGCCACAATCTCTATTAAAAGAAGCCGTACCAGAACTTGGCAACCCATAAGATGCGCTGTGTTCTGTGGATTGTAAGTAAGCATGCTGTAAAAAAGGAAAAAATAAATAAATAATTAAATTGTTGGAGTACAATTAAAAAAAGCTTGCCAAAAGGCAAATTTATAAAAATGATTATGTGATATAAAACAAGAAGAGACAGGCTGAAGGAAGGTAGGCATTCCAAACACAATCACAGCACTTAATCGCAATGTAACAGCTGAGCAGAACATTACAGATTAATGATATAACTAATGTGTCTGTGCAGCTTTGTCCACCCATTTCTCCACTATTGTCAACCCTCTGAATCAAAGACTCTGCACTTTTGATCATTATTAATAATAAACAGCAACCACTAAGTGCTGGTGAGAAATCATGGTTGTAAAAGAATGAGAGGGAATAAATGCCCATTACCAGAACACATTCAAGAGATTTTTAAATGACAGATCTTTCTGTGTTCCCTGCTCGGTGGGAGAACACTGCAATGCTGCGGCACTTTTTATCCTTCCTGCTCCTCACGGTAGCACACAGTGCACGAATGTGCTATATTCAACGATGGTGCATTTACATACAAATGAGCTGCAACAGGTTATAAATATAGAAATGATGTTTTAGCTGAATGGAACAATAATCTTATTTGTATTGTCCATTTTAATATTGTTTAAGTAGTATGGTAAAGCAATTCTAGTCAAGTCTAACCTTCACTGTAGCTGTAGTGTCATAACACAGACACTAAGCATGCACCATTTCCCCAAGGGGGTTAAAATAAATGGAGAAATTAAGCAATAATACATTTGCGAACAGCACCAATTATACAATGAGGTTTTTTGGGCGTCACACGACAAAGGGAACAAATAAGTGTTTTTTTGTTGGTTATGATTTTATTTGTTTTTTGTTTTTTTAATGCCTCGGGGGTTTTTTTACTGCCTCGGCTGTGTTTCTTCTAAAGGAAGTCAACAAACATAGACTAGAATCGCAAAAGATGACCTACTGAGTAAATTGGTTTACATCCAGCCTCGCAGCAGTTTGTGGTATATAATGGGAAAAGCCTGCCATTTGACTGCAGTATTTTGTGGTGGAACCACTCGTAAGAGGAAAGAAATGTAGTATTATACAAATATATTTCAATAAATACTACATAATAGCGTTTGATAACTATACAATAAAACACAGCTACTGTCACTCCATGTTAACACCTTATGCTCTATTATTGTATGATGGCAGATTTAACAGTTGGTTACATTGTCTTAGTTCATCTTTAGACAATATACTGTATTTCTGCACATAACTATGATTTGGGCTTAAATGTGAGTGAGAATAATGAAACTTTAAGCCAGCTTCTAAAGCAATTCACTGCCTTGCGGAGTCAGCAGTGAAAGGGAGGCAATGATTCCCACAAGAAATGAAACAGTGATCTTATTAGCTAAGGCTCAAATACAAGTCTCTTAAGAGTAGAGATGGTGGTTTAAGAGAGCAAGCGAACTTGCAATGTGCCTGTAAGTGTCTCACAGTTATAATGGTGCAAATTAGCAATTTACACTCAGCTAATAGCTACACTGGTTATTTAGTTTTCTCACCTGCTGACTTTGTAAATTTATTAACATAAATACATTCTGTTACATTTAATGAACACTTTTTAATTACTGTAACTGCTGTTTATGTTAAACAATACACCTTATTATACATTCATCTCTCAAGACTCTTATCTAATGTGGAAAAAAGCTGTCCTCGTGTCCTATTACAAAACATGTTCTGCCCATCCAGTTCAGTAATTTTGCATTGTTTGTCCATCTTCTGCTTAGGTCGTAGCAAAAAAAAGGAAACCTGCTTGAATAAGGAGTTGTACCCGCTGGAGGAGACAGAGACATGTCCTTGTGATGAGTTTTTGTCCCAGCCCTGTGGGAACTGGTCTGCTTGCATACTCCCTGATCCTTCGGTCTTGGGATCATCACAGGGCTGGATGAGCCATCGAGAGGTGAAGGATTGTGGCCAAGGTCTGCGCTACAGGGCTGTTGCCTGCATTAACCAGCAGGAGAACCTGGTTAGCCCTGCACTCTGTACAGAGTCAGGTAGGACTAATTGAGATATGCCTACAAATTACACATTTTAGCTAAAAATAATGAGTATCCTTCATAAACATACAACATTGTATTAGATACATGCAACATAGATTATATCTCTAATTTATTTCACTGTATATAGTAAATTGATGATGAAATTTGATGAGAGTATGAGAAATTTAACTTTTAATGTGAAAGAAAAATGTCAGTGACTAAAACACAACTGTAAGTCTTTGTCCTATATGGTCGTTTCCTTGTGTCGTGAAGCCTTGCTGTGTAAGTCTAGCTAAAAACCAAACGCAGAGAACAACAATTTTTTTAACACACTGTAAAAAGCTTATACAGCATAGGAATTAAATGCTCATTAGTCAGTTTATTAGCCCTCGGTCTCACGGTGGGTAAGTCCAGGGTCTGGGGTAACACTCACCAGTAGCGTGACTGTCTGACATAATTAATGTGATCTGCACTGCAGCTGCAGACCAAGTCTGAATCATCCCTGCCCATTCTGTCTGCCAATTTAAATTCCAGGCTACATTGTGGAGGTTTGCCACATCCCTTGCCCCATAGACTGCAAGCTCAGTGACTGGTCAGCTTGGTCCCCCTGCAGTGCATCCTGTGGCAGCGGGTTAAAGATCAGGTCTAAGTGGCTGAGAGAGAAAGCTTTCAATGGAGGACGACCATGTCCCAAACTGGATTTAAAGAACCAGGTAAGGCTAGCACCAGTGTAGTATATAGAATCCAATACAAGAGGAAAAAGCAAATATTGAAAGGTAACTGTTTGTTATGAATCTGTCCTCAAAGTGGAATTCGTATTCACTTGTTGCTTGATCTTTATTAATATTTATTAATAACAGTTAAAAATTTCAGGGAGAAATTTACACAAGGAGACACAGTAAAACCACACAGAAATGCGCTCATCAGCTCTTTTGCTGCTTATTTAAGTTCCTTTTTCTCAGACTTGGTCATTTTCAGGGATAATACAGTTTTCAATTCTGTTTTATTTATGTAGGTCCAAATCATAACAACAGTCATCTCAGGCACTTTATAAGGTCAAAACACTACAATAATAGAGAAAAACACCAACAATTAAACAACCCCCTTTGAGCAAGCATGTGGCAACAGTGGGAAGGAAAACCTCCTTTTTAACAGGAAGAAACTTCCGACACAACTAGGCTCAGGGAGGAGCAGCCATCTACTTGACTGGTTGGAGGTGATGGGAAGAAGACAGAAGAAAAGACAGACTGTGAAAGAGAGCCAGAGATTAATAATAACAAATAATGGAAGTCACGTGTACTTCTGCAGTACATGCAACACAGAATTATGCTAAATGTGGAAACAAATACCGTCTTAGTGCTAATAGTGTTCTCCTTGCTGTACGCAGGCACACACTATCTTATACAGGAAACATTTGTACGGTGCATGCTGCAGTTTCCATGTGAGTGTTTGACACATCTCATTTAGGCTTTTAGGATACCTTTGATTAATTCTGCTCACATTTCAATGACAAGGTTTATTACCCTTTAGGCAGAGGGACTCAGGGGTGATCAGTTCATTGTCTGGTGTTTTGAGTCGCCAAATCAATGGCCTTGCAAGACATGCCCTTTCCTTGACATAAAAATGGAAGAAAATTAAGTAACAAAAAAAGAAAGAATAGAGAGGAGGGAAGTGGACAGATGGGAGCTTTTGATATTCCATAGTCAGGTTTTTTTGCACAGCCCTGAATATTTTGTGACAGCACATCTCTCGTGGGGTCACGGTTTAAAGAGGGGAAGTGTTTTATGAATGCTGCCTCTATGCTTGAATGGGCTTGAAAGGACACTTTAGTTTGTAGAGGTCAGTATGGAGATGAGGCATGGCTGTGTGAAAAATATTCTAATGTGTTCTAGTGGAGATTTGTGTACAGATGGTTAAGTGCCCACTAACAAGGTCTATATGGCCCCTGTTGTAATGCCCTGTAATAACCCTCAACACTTAAATTGGAGCTCACTGTTGCCCATGTCCTCATGGATTTATCCAGACTGTGGAGTGGGGCTCATTGTTAACATTGCTAAATTGGACATTTAAAGTGAAGTACATCTGTCCAAAGTGTGGGTGGAGAGATACTCTAACCTTTGTGCTAGTTCTGTAGGCATAGAGCTGCGAGGGTGCTTCCTCCTGTTATGTCAAATGAGGAAACTTCTAAATGGTCTCAACAAGATGTCAAAGAAAGATTTATCCTCTGGTTTATCCTTGCTTTGTCCTAAAGTAACTATCGTCCATTGCTCTCTATTTTTACATTTGTAAAAATGTAGTTAATGTCTGTTAGGAGTATTTCACCACAACGAAAATTCTCAATCCTAATTGGTCTCTCCTCTTTCACAAACACTTGCTCTCCTGTCGCTGACTCTGAACTGTGAATCGCTGTAGCCAAAGTCTAGCCTCACACCTACCAGCAGATGTTTCCCCTTGAGCCCCAGCCAGAAGTGATTGGCTCGACAGTTATAAAATTTACAGCATGCCACAAATCATCTTCTTGTCACACGGCTGAGTGAGCACAAAAGATAGGGGGAGAGATAGAGAAAGGAAGAGCCAGAGCAAGAAGGAAAACGAAAGCGAGAGAGAGAGAGCCACCATGGAAATAATGAGCAATAATGGCTACAATGTCAAAAAGGCTGTGCAGAAGCTGCTCTGTAAAGTAAACTCAAAAGTGTGCTGTTAATGAGCAAGCCCATATGTATGTATATATTTTCTTTTTTTTTCTTTTTTTTTTGTACTGATAAATGAATGACCATGAACAAGTTAATCATGATGAATAATGCATGCATCACTCTCACTGAAAAAAGTCCCCAAGCTGTGGTGTACAAGTGGGAAATGAGTAAGTAAAGAATTAACTTCATGTTGAAGAATACTAAAAACTCAGCACTCTTGTTTGCACTTTGATAAACGCCACCCCTAAACAGCAGTTGTTCAGTCACAACTAGCCAATGTTTTTGATTTTATCCATGTATGGATCCAGCTGTAACACTGACTGTATATAAATCATAGCAAAACTATGTTTAGATTAATTAGAGATAGACCAAAATGTGAACATGCATGGGCGCATATCCATCTTTCTATCATTAGTATGTACCTAACATCCAAGGTCAAGCTGAGTATAATTTCAGTTACAGGTTACCAAAAAAAGCGAGTATATCTGTGTAAAACTCATCAACTGAAATAATGCAAGTTAGTCCTCATCCAGCACAATGGGACACATTCCATCTCCCAAATCGACCCACCCATCCCAAAGTGAGTTGTGGTGGGTCATTTGCTCGAACAGTCCCAGTGGATAAGACCTAGGCCACTCCTGTCAGCTAGCAGCTATCAACAGGATATTGAATCTACAATTCACCACTGATAAGAAGATCTTCTAAAAGAAAACTGGAAAGATCTTGTCTGGTCTAATGAGTCTTAATTTTTGCTGCAGCATTTGGACAGTAAAACAGGGATCCACCTCAGACTGCTGGTGGTGGTGTAATGATGTGGGGGATATTTTCTTGACAAACCATAGGCTATGGATCATGTCTTTGTGTTCACTGTATTCAATTGACCTCCGGAGTCACCAGATGTCAATCCAATAGAGCGCCTCTGGGATGTGGTGGAATATTCAAATTCAAATTCAAATTTTATTTGTCACATACACAGTCATACACAGTATGATATGCAGTGAAATGCTTACACAACTGCTCGTGACCTACAGAAACAGAAAAAAAAGGCTATGAATAAGATAGGAAATAAATATGAAAATTAAAAAGGGTCAATTTAACTATAGGAAGGAATAAAATATAAATTAAGGTTAAAAATGAAATAACTGTACAACAACAAATTAGAATGAAGGGTAAATTTAACTGGGAAAGAATAAGATAAAATATATAAATTAAAGTTGAAAATAAAATAACTGTACAACAAAATACA
>NW_005187564.1:611031-628304 GCF_000239375.1 Pundamilia nyererei
ATATATATATAAAATGTCTCCTTGAAATACACTATGTGTTGGTCACTTCTCTCAGAGAATGTGGAGTTATAAATACAAAACTGACAGTATTTTTTTTTAAACATTGCATCAGGAAACACGTGACTGCTGTCAAGGGTGCCTGGCCATAGACTGAAGTGAAGACACCACTGGCAATACATGGCTGTCTTTCTCATTTTCTTGAAATAAGTTCCATCTTGAAGCCTCGACATATTGTCAGCTATGAAAATAGGAGAAACAAGAGGGGGAGCTTTAAATTAGGAGAGATTTTAAAGTTGCATACATATGATGTTTATTGGTTCATTTTCATTACAGTTAGTATGGGTTCCCCATCATGATAAGTGTCTCATATATACCCTTATTTTTAATTGTGGAGTACAGGTATATACAGTGGTGTGAAAAAGTGTTTGCCCCTTTCCTGATTTCTTATTTCTTTGTTTGTTTGTCACAATTAAATCTTTCAGATCATCAAACAAATTTAAATATTAGACAAAGATAAAACAGGTAAGCACAAAATGCAGATTCTAAATGGTGTTTATTAAGGGGAAAGAAAATGCTGACCTACATCGCCCTATGTGAAAATGTGATCACCCCCACGTTTTTAAATCATGAATTAACAGTGATTGACCACATTTTTATAAACCTGACATCAGTTTCACTGCCACACCAAGGACTGATTACTTACTGCCAGACCTGCTGAATGAAGAAGTCAGTTAAATAGAAGTTATCTGAAAAACTGATGCAGGTTAAAAAATCTCAAAAAGCAACACAACATGCCACAATCCAAAGAAACAGCTGAGAAACAAAGTCATTGACATCTATCAGTCTGGAAAGGGTTAAAAAAGCCATTCCTAGGGGATTGGGACTCCAATGAACAATGGTGAGAGCCATTATCCACACATGGAGAAACCAGGAAAAGTGATTAACTTTCCCAAAGTGCATCAATGACTTACAGTATTTAGAAGGTCACAGAACAACAGAACAACATCTAAAGAACTGCAGACCTCACTTGTCTCAGTTAGGGTCAGTGTTCATGACTCCAACATAAGAAAGAGACTGGGCAAAAAATGGCCTGCATGGCAGAGCTTCAAGACCAAAACCACTGCTGAGCAAAAGGAACATAAAGAAAACATCTTGATGATCCCAAAGACTTTTGAGAAAATACTCTGTGGACTGATGAAGCAAAAGCTGAATAAGCGTGCCCCATTACATCTGGTGTTATGAGTAACACAGCATTTCAGAAAAGGAACATCATACAAACACTAAAGTGTTTGTAGTGTGATGGTCCGGGGCTGCTTTGCTGCGTCAGAATCTGGAAGACTTGCTGTGGTAAATGGAAACATGAATTCTGCTTTCTACCCAAACGTCCTGAAGGAGAATGTCCGCCCATCTGATTGTGACCTCAAGCTGAAGGGCAGATGGGTTCTGCAGTAGGACCAAAACACACCAGTGAGTCTATCTCTGAATGGCTTAGAAGAAACAAAATGGAGACTTTGGAGTGACCTAAGCTGAATCCGATCGAGAACCTTCCAATATGGCTGAATTACAACAATTCTGCAAAGATGAGTGGAACAAATTGTTCCACAGTGCTGTAAAAGTCTCATTGAGAGTTATTGCAAATGCTTGCTGCTGTTAAGGGTGGCCCGACCAGTTATTAGGTTTAGGGAGCAATCCCTTTTTTACACGTGGCCATTAATATGCAAACTGTCATGACCATTGATCAACAACCACTGATCAAAGCTCATTGATCAGTGACAATTGATCAATGGCCATGAGTACCATTCCAAACAGTTGGGGAATGGCTGCAATCACAGCATTGTAAGATGGCAAAAGATGAAGGAGTGGGCACTGGCCTCTAGGTGTAAATAGACTGGGGGCTTAGCAATTCGAAACAACAACATTGCAGATGTGGAAGCAGAGCAGCTGCAGATGAAAGTTTCAGCCTGTCTCAGCAATGCAGTTTCTGTGGCTGTGATCAGTTCTACTAGCGGGATTTTTCTCTGTGTCACAGCAACCCTTTTGCAAGGATGTTTTTCTTTGCTTGGATGAGTTGTCTGTCAGACAAATTTTTTACCCACTTGTCCACATCCTCGGTGCGGCATCCTTCTCTCGTCTGGACGCTTAGAATTTCCGTATTTTGCTAGTGTTTCCAACGCACAACAAGTGGGTCAAACTTCTTTTGTTGCCTGGTCTTAGACTTTCATGCTGTGCTAGACGAGCCTTCTTAGTGAAGTCAAACACCTTTTGAAGAGTATTCTCATCTGGAAACATTGTAAGTCTCTGTCAGATCCGCGCCTCTTTTGATTTTAGCACATCAATGGTAAAAAAAAATGTTGTCTCACCCGTTCATTGAGCAGCTGACTCTGTGCCTTCTGCAGGAAGGCACCACTGAAGATCTTGTCAGTGATGCTAGTTTCAGTCATTGTACAAAAGAATTGTTTATAAGGTTGGGGAAACCTGCATTCAACTGAGACTGCAGAAGTCATTTGGATGAGTGACGAAATGTTTCTCTCACTGAAAACTGAAAACCAGATGAACAGAATCAACTTTTGGGGATCTTTTTCTAATATTTTCATTAGTTTGGTGATCTGAAACATTTAAGTGTGACAATCATACAAAAAAAGTAAGAAATCAGGAAGGGGGCAAACACTTTTTCACACCACTGTATATCCCACATTTTTAAACATAATTATAAATTCACCCAAAAACCTTTCTAATGAAATCATGAACCCCTTCTCATTGATGTAAGAGTACCACTATTTGTAGCATACTGCTAAACACAAGATGCCCTGAGAGATAGCCACTGAGAGCTCACAGATGTCAAAGCTGAGCTCCAAGGCAAACACAAATTGGATCTATAATTACTAGAGATATCTGAATTTCATCAAAACTCCAACTGTTTACCACCAAATGCTGAGACATCACGTACTATATTCGCTTTCCATATAACACATGTCTTAATTCTGTTAAGGCCTTGGGGTCTACACTGCATGCACTATGTGTGCTAAGCGGTTTGTCTGTGGATGCTGTTTTAAGAATTTTTTGGTGAACAACAAGCAAGATGTAAAATTAATAAAATTGCCTTCCATTTCTCAAATGATGATGCTTCATCTATCCCGTCTATAAGAATGAATAATTATATTTAATTTATAAGTTTTTACAAACAGTGTTGTTTTTGTAGTGAATTGGAAACAGTTCAATAGTTGTCAGTGGTTCAATCTTGGGCTTATTCTGTCACCAGACTGCACCGATGCATCAATCCATGTGGGTGACTGTGTCTATTAGAGAGAAAGCCTTGTATGTATGCAGTAGGTGCTGTATGAATGTCAGTGTGAAGGATAGGGGAATAGGGCTTGTTGCATGCATCAAACATCACAGTTGTTTTAAAGTCTCAAAAGAAATTCCTTAATTATTTTAAAAATCTATGCCACTTTTTTAAAAGGTTAGACAGAATTTTAATTATAAGTATATGTAAATGATATGTAGATGTAAATGATTAAGATTTTACCCACCATATCCTATATACAATACAACAGTCAACAGTTATTTCCCAGACTCTCTGTTTTGTTTTGACAGAGTCAAAAGAAGGTATGCTGTGCTTTCTTGGCCATTGCTTGATCTCTTGACTCCGTTCACATGGGTGTTTATGTATTTGTCGGTAAGCTACGGGGCTGCTGATCCTACTGGGTAACAGTGTCTTGCTTTAGAGAAAAGAAAATGAAAATGGTGACACACGGTTTTAAATAGGCCTTAATTTACTGACAATTTGTTTTTTATCTCAACCACACATTTACAGATGAGAAATGTCATGGTGTCTGCTGGTATTGCTGCCAAGCTAAGCTCTAATGGTGCTGCTGTTTATGATACCCCAGCTCACTCTGTTTTTCCAGTAACACATGTAAATGTTTGATGCTGTTGGCTGTTGCAGGATTAAATTTCTACTAGTCTTGTCAGCACTTGTTTTTGATATTTATCTAGTCTTCCCTCATGGCTTAGCTCTTGTTGATAAATCTTTAATACATTTGGTGTAATTGGCTTCAAGTGTTTTAGTTTATCAGATTTTCTCTACAGATTTTAAATCTTATTTTGAAAGGATAATTAACTCCGTTCACTTAGTAAATGATTAAAAGATGTGTCTGTTGTTCATGCATTATACAATTCGACCTAAACCACGGTCCCGTTAAAGTTGTGAGGATTAGCTAATCACACTTCATGAACATGTGACCGTTATTACTGTCTCTATGCCAAAACTGAAGTTATAAACAAGTTTAAAAAATAATTGAGTCTGCATATGTTTGCTGGGAAATCGGAGTTCTGGGAGTTTTACCTACCTTAGAGCCTGCATTGTGTGCTGTTCTCCTACTAGCCAGACTAAATAAAATACTGTTCAACCTACACATCGAATCTAACATTCTTACCAACACCCATTGTCTGCTGAAGCTAGCTAAATATGTTGACCGTTGCTTTTAGAAACTGTTGGGTTGTTTGGCTGTGTTTTGTTTTTTGAGTCGTTACCCATTTTCATTGTAAAGAACCTTCAATTCACTGAATCTGAATGAACAGCCTTGTACACATAAGAATTCACCCTGCTACTTCTTTATGCAGTCACATTATCAAGAATACTACTGGTCCAGTTCCACTAGCAGACACACACATGCTTATACTGTCTCCACTATGTTTGCCAGATGATGGAATATATTTCAGCTCATAAGGTGTTCCTTCTCTTCTGAAAACATTCTCATTCCTATCATTCTGGTACAAGTTTATCTTGTTTTGATCTGTCCAAAGAGTTTTCAAAGATTGTTTTTGTTTTCCAGGACTTTTCAATGTTTTCTGGGGTTGCAGAAAATTTCTGAAAAAGCCTGGCTTCCTATTCTTTAGTGTAACCGGTGGTCTGCATTTTGCCATCGCATCTACATTGTAGACTTTTATAATAATATACCTACTTCCTCTGGAGTGTTCTTAGTTATAAACAAGACTTGGAAACAATACATTTTAGCATTCCATGTTTCTGGAGTCCTTTTGATGTTGTTAAGCTAGCCAGTGCATTCCCTGTTTTAAGAATGCACCAGATTATCGATTTGCCCACACCTAAACCTGGTCATTTCAGTTCATTGTCAAGATACTTTTGAGCCTTTGAAAATGAGGGCCTATGTATAAAAATGGCTGTAATTCCTTCAACTTAACTGCAGTGGTGTGCTGAGGCAAAATATAAAAAAATTATATTTCTTAGCACAAATTTTATGGACCTAATTGTAGGATTCTGCCTAAGGAATAAAACCAACACGTGGTCTTTAGCTATAGATATATACACATCTAGTTGAATACAATTAATATGAATTCCATCTATCCATCCATCGTTTATTTTTTTGATAAATTATGTTTTAAAATTAATAATAATATATTACTGTTATTTATCTTACAGTTATGGAGTAACCAATAGAAAAATGCAAGCTTTTTAACGTGAGGCAGTTGTTGCATACTGATGTGTGAAGGGAGCAGAACCCACGAGGGTTACTACACTGACAGACAGTTGCTTTCATATATCCCAGAGATGAGAGAGCCACATCATGTTCATATGACGTTGGGAATGCACAACTCTGCGAGCAGTGTTGGATATACATCTTCCACAAGCAGCCAAAACTTGCCCGTAATGCCTTTAGCCATTTTAGCTGGGTTTGTCAGGTCAGATTCAGTCATCTCAGAATGTCATTTTTTTCCCTGAAAAATTCTCAAGCCAGAAAGCCTTTCATGTTACTGTGACAGCCAGCAGCTGTGAGTCATCATGTCCTTTGCTTCAGGATAACCGCATAACGAAAAATGTTTTTAATATGACGAATAGGAAATGTTATATATCTTATAGTCTAACATATTTTTGTTTTATTTTATAAAACAAGTCTGTCTTCATTTGCACATCAAATAAGGTTGCACAACAAATATAATGAGCAAAACAGTTTACACAGCATGTAAGATGTAGTGGTACAATGTACTGAGCAGAAGGCAAATTGAAGCCATAAGCAAATATTTAATTATTTTTGTGCAGACTGTGTGCATATGCTCATCCGGTGCACGGAACTTTGAAAACAAAGGTTATACCTGCTTTTGGCAGTAATATGTCACCACTTTGTACTGTTGTGAAAAGTACCATGAATCAATATTGATATGATAAATCTTGCAGGAACCTTGGCTTGTACTGAAGACACACAAGTGGGCCGTCGTACTTCCCCAGAGTAAATAGGGGTGCAGTGGTGACAGACACTGTATCAGCCATTATATGCAATATTTTCTATGTACTGTGTCGACCTATAAGTGCTTTTGAGAGCTCTTTGTATGCCAGATTGTATGACCTACCGTAACTGAGGCACCCCTGTCTTGTTGTTTCGAAAATCTTCAATAATGACTATTCACAGTGCAGCAAAAATAAAGCCCAAAGTACACAATTATTGCGACATTATTCAGTAATATAAGCTGCTTTGCTTACCTTATTCAAGTGCAAATTTGAGATTTGGCAAGTACAGCATCGGCTATGCTTACCGTAAAAGCACTTGATTGTTTGTACTTTCAGGCATTTTACTTCTCGGGCTCTGTGAATAAATTGATAGCTGCTGCTTTGATGTTACTAGCTGTTCTGCTTTGTCGTAAATGTTCTTAGGGACTCTCTTCATCGCCGTGACAGGTGTTATGTTATAGTTATGAGTGTGTCATGTTGGTAATTTCCATACTTCTGTAAATAATTTGTTGAGAGTGTTTATATTATTGTGGCATATACTATGTGCATCTATCCTTGCCAGTATGGTGGTGTTAACTCATTTTCATCTTATCACTGCATGAAGTTTATTTAGAATATTATTATATTATATCATTCACACACAGCGATTCTCTTGCACCAAAGATTTAATATAGACTATGAAATGAAAATAGAACATGCTTGAGTTGAGCATTTACAGAAAGCTATTGTCTTTTTTTTTTAATTCTATGTATGATGAACCGAGGCACACTGCATGATGACATTGTAGTGACCCATCAGTCGCAAATTATTCTGGCCTAAAGCATACCCTGCTGTATTGTCCTTTTGATTACAGCTGACAAAATGAATGCCCTGTATTGAATAAAATTTCCAACTAGTGGTTGAGATCAAAGGCAAATCAAGAATGTTTTTAAAAGGTTAAAGAGAACCAAAGTTTCACAGTGTGACTCTAAAACCTCTAAAACCTACATTCATTTTTATATGCAGTGTATGGGTACACCCCGTTCTGTTGGAATCATTAGTGTATACAGTTAATTTTCCTCAGTCAAGTCTCGTTCATCCTTCTGTTGAAAATCAAACACAGCCCATAGCAACTCAAAGGAATGGATGGATCCCAAACTGCAGGATTAATGTTAGATATCTTGTGCTTACCTGGCTGCAGCCAGATGGTGAACTCATCATTGGCTTCATTAGAAAGACAGACTTTTGTAGTCATATTCTGATGGAGCTTCTGATGACCATTAAGGTGTAATTAACTAAGGGCATTGCTTGGGTAAATGATATTCTCCCCCTGTAAGCCAGACCCTGCGTATTTGTTAAGAAAGTTTGAAGTGCTGCCATTATTCTCAAACAGGCTACATTTTAAAGCCCTTTGAAAGTCTCTAGCCAACCAGATGATCAAAAGCAAATTGAAAGTTGGGACACTGTGTGAAATGTAAATTAAAATAAAAATACAATGACTTGCAAATCTCATAAACCCCTATATCAATTCTTTAACTGATACAATTCATGAAAAATCTGAAGAAAAAGAATCATTTTTAATTTGATTGCAGCAACACATCTCAAAAAAGTTGGGACGGGCAATAAAAGGCTGGGAAAGTAAGTGGAACTAAAGAGGAAGTAGTTAGTAGTAAGTAGTTAGGTTCATTTGCAACAGGTCAATAAAAGTTCACTGTGCCACAAATGCAGGTGAAAGTGTTATCATACAAAGGAGCATTATGTGAGCATGATAGAGAAATGTTGCTGTCGTCCATGGCCTAAGCGCCTTAAAAATGGACTGAGGAAAAGTTAAATGTTGTTGTCACACAAATTAAAATTTGAAATTCTTTTTGTAAAACATGGATGGACACTATGTCCTTCGGACTACCCTCCTGAGACCGAGCCTATTCATTTATGTCTGCTCTAATGGACATTTCTTTTTGGTCTATATCTTTTGAATTGAGTTTCCCCACTAAGTCCTGATGTGCTAAATAGTCCCCTATTTAACACACCACGACTGTGGCCTTTCCAATGATATTTCATGTGTTTGTGTGACCTTGTTTGGCTCCAAAAAGAAATCACAAAAAAAGTTAATCTGAAAGATACTTTTTTCCTGAGTTCTCAGGAAGTTATTGGTAAGTGGGCCCAACCAGCTTATTATCAATGCTGGGTTCAAAAGCCAGTTTGGGGAGCTCATACCCAGAACATCCGAGACCTTGCGAGACAATGCCAGACAACATACTGCATCTTTTTTCCCCCAAGTGGTACATTTTGTTTGAACTATTGGTATGTTAAAATGTTCTATTGAATCTATAAGATATGTAGACCATTGCATTATGGGTTTTTTTTTTCATTTTACACAATATTTACACACCTTTTCAGAAATGGGGTTATAAAAAAGGTTAGCTGTACCAATTAAATAACCTAACAACTGTTAGTATCCAGCGACAACCAGGCAAAGGCTGTGAAGTGACGGTGCTAAGCACTGCACTTCCAGGTGTTTCTTTTACTTTAGCTTCACAGGGTGTTGCTGTCACATTGTCACACCTCCAGTGTGTTTCTTTGAGCTTCCTAAAGCCATTTTGCACTAATAAACATTTCAAAACTGTGAGGAATATGCCCAGTAGTGAGATAAATTATTTTCTTGCACTGTTATTTGATGTAGTATTTTTGTGACTAATGGGTGAAAGTGGAAGAAGAAAAGTTCACATAGAAGGAAATAACAATATTTATGGGAAATACTGCAGAAAGGTCATGTTTTTCAGAAGCCAGCCACTACCCTCACACATCCTGGAATCATCCATGGCATTTCAGCTGCGTACACAACAACGGAGCATGGGAATTATGTGGCAAGTTTTTTTGTGTTATAAGCAATGGAAATGCAGCAGTGAACAAGAAGCTCATGGTAGAACCGCTGTCATGTCCAAAGCAAGTTATAGAGAAAAGATAATAATAAATAATGAATTGTTTTCTTTTTGTAGTTCCTTTGTTAGTTAATGGAATGAAACCTCAAAACCACTGACCAACCTCTTTTTAAAAATTTGTATGCCACGACCGCCAGACAAAACAGGGATGGGTCTTTGTTCTGACATCAGCTGGCCAGACCACAAGTCCTGAAAAAATGGCCACTGCTCCCACATGAGATCTCTGAGACTGGTGCTTATGCACATCTGTTTTTGTTACTGTCTGCAAATTATTTGTCAAATTTCCCATATACATACACATATTCTCATATCACGTGAATTTTTAGATATATTCCTAGTTTTGTAAATATGCAGAAGTTATAGATAAGGTTAAACACCACAGTCAGTGTGAACTTGTCCTTTTTAGCTCACTGTATGGCTTCAGAAGTGTTTACAGTTGGACTCTTTTATTTGAAACAGAATTTCTTCACATACACTAATGATATAAATTGCAAAAGACAAGGGCGGATGCTGAGGCTCTTGTATGTGGAAAAAGATATTTGACCACATCTATTATTATGGTGCAAGGTTAAGTACTTGCAAAATGTCTCTGCTAATGTATTCCTGTCTTGGTGAGCTAGGTTCTTGTAATAGATTACAAAATAAATGAGAAAAGGAGATTATTTCAAAGCATGATTGCCAATCAATTTGTGTAATTACAGAAAGTCACGGCGTTGCCCTGCAGTAGAGCCAACACAGCAGTGGGTCCAAAGGGGATGTTAGACAGACTGTAAATCTTGTAAAGGCTTTGGTTCATGAAAGTGTTTGATAGTAAGAAAACTAATTGGAAGACAGTTATGAGAGAGAGAGAGAGAGAGAGAGAGAGAGAGAGAGAGGGTGAGGATAATAAGAGCCAACTCAATGGTCAATGACCAACTGTTAAAATTAAGTGCAGCTACGGTCAGGTCTCTGTCGGCCATGTGCTTTTGTGATGCTCGCAACATAAAACAACTACAGTGGTTTAAACAATGCTTAAATAATGCACTTCTATTGTGGCTACTATACATGGCTATACAGTATAGCGTGTTGAAAGAGTACATTCACAGAATTCCTGTGACTCAGTATAAATTTGGAATTCAGTTTATTAATCTATCTATTAATTTATTAAAGTGTTATAAGTCTGTCTGGTGTAAAACCAGTATAAACAGCATAGTGTCAATGTTAGGGGATCAACATCAGCCACCATAGCTTGTGAAAGTACTGACATCTTGTTGAATTCAGTTGTGTAAATCCACGAAGAGCAGCAAGTCTGCAGATCACATAAGAAAACCTACTGAAGCTCACTTGCTGAATCCCCCGGTATCTCCTGACTCATTTTACTGTTTAGGTGTTGAGTTAATGTAGACAACAGAAACTAGTTATTTAAATAGCACAAGGTTCTGTTGCCTTTGCACAAAAATAGTTAGTAGAATCATACTTCAAAGAGTAACATTTTACTTTCTTTGAGTACATTTAACAGCCTGTACTTTTCACCTTTAACTTGAGTAAAAAACTTGCTTCAGCACTGCAACTATTACTGCAATATTTTTTAACCAGGTATCTGTACTTCTACTTAAGTACAGGAAGTCTGTACTTTTGCCACCTCTGGTTCTGTTCTTTTCCTATCCCAGCTTCATCTTCTGTCATCTTAAATCAGTTTGTTTGTATTTTCATTCAGCAGTGTTGTATTTCTCTTCTGAAAAATCCCAAATTGACGTCTTCAAAAGCAAGGCTCTATTATACTGTATTTTGGCACATTTTAAGTTATCATCTCATGAGTGTATTTTAGAGGTCATCATCACCCCAGAATAGATCCTACTGTGTTTCTCAGTGGTGCCATTGTTTTTTAGCTTATCCATGGGCCTACTGACAATAATTGCAGAGTCTATTTGAAGTTGGAGGCACACAGTGACACTATGAAAGAGATTTATAGAATAGATTGCTCAGCATCAAGGCTTCGTGCTCCATTTTCTCTCTGTTTACAATAAAATGCCATCCCTGCAGAAGGGCCTGCTGGTGCTTCAAGTCCTTTTGTGTTGGTCTTTTATCTATCTGATTGTGTATAGGTGTGTTGTCTTTTTATGTGCACTTGCACATCACTGGGTAAACTTCTAGAGTACAGTAGGTATGTGTGTATTTGTTTTTTGGGCAGGAGCCATGTACAAATTAGCATCTAGCGAAGCCATGGAGTTTTATTTCCATGTCTTGCAAGTAGATTGTTTTTTCCTCTGTAAATATGGGACTTTATATTCACTGCTAAATATTTTTACTTATTCTGATGCAATTCAAGTGGGAAAAAGGCATAAATGAAAGAATGATTCAAAATGACAAGGAAAAACTTGCTGCATTGGCATTAATGGGGATTTATCAGCACAAGAATATACAGTCAAAAGAAATTAAACCTTTTTCAATTCCAAGGTTTTACGTATGGTGATATGATAATCGGAGGGGAAAGAGCCCTTCTGAGCCTTAAGAGCTTCTAAAACACCTCAGGTATAAAATAACACACAACAGTTTCCATCTTTTCCTTACTTATTTACCAAAAGAAAAACAATCTAAGTGCACCCTATGATGCAGTAGCTTTTAGAAGAACCTTTAGCAGCAATAGCATGTAGTCATTTTCTGTGATTTTGTCAATTTCTCACATTTTGGCCCATTCTTCTTTAAACCTTTCTTTCAGGTCATTGAGGCTTGTGGGCTTTCATTTTTGCATAGCTCAAGGTTCCACAACAGCATTTCTATGAAGTTGAGGTCTGGACTTTGACTGAGCTACTGCAAGACCTTGATTAATTTGTTTTTCAGTCATTCTGTTGTGGATTTGATGGTATGCTTGGGATCACTGTCCTGTTACATAACCCAGCCAAGACTTAGCTGTCATACAGATAAGCTCTCATTTGACTGTAGAATAGGATACTTTGGTATAAGAGGAGATCATGGTTGGGTCAATGAACGCAACGTGCTCAGGTTCTGTGGCTGCAAAACATGACCAAATGTCACGCCTTCACCACTGTGCTTGACGGCTAGTATGGGGTGTTTTATGTTGCGATGCTGTGTGCATAATGGCTAAAGACATTATTCCAGAAGTCTTGTGGTTTGTTCTGATGCAACTTTGAAAAGCTAAGCCTTGTTCTTTTTAGAGAAAAGAGGATTTCTCATGACAACACTCACAAACAAGCCCTACTTTTTCAGTCTTTTTATAATTGTACTGTCATGGACATTTAATGCTGACTGAGGCCTCTACAGTCTGAGATGTAGCGCTTTGGTTTTTTGCGGTTCCTCTCAACATTTCACAGTCTAACCTTTCGGTGAATTTGAGATTCCTGGAAAGATTGTGGCATTGTGTTATGGCACATCTGAATGCCCCAGGGCAGCAAATTGCCACAATTTCTGCTTTTATGGCACATATGCTGACTTGAAGTGGACTTGGTGGGACATCCACTCCTAGGAAGTCTGGCAGCTGTCTTGAATGTTTTCTACTTGTGAGATGTCTTTGCCACTGTGGGAGGATGGAGAAATTGTTTAAATGTCCTTACAACAGTTCTCAAATTGAGAACAGCAAATGCTTCTTTAAGATTATTGCTGATGTCTTTCCTCCTCGGCACGGTGTTAACACACACCTGAATGCTTCAGACCAGCAAAGTGCTAAATGTCCGCTTATATAGACGTGTTTGCGTGGGCTGATTGTCAAGTAATCAAGTGCATTTGATTAACAACATCTGACTACTTCTTACCTTCTTCCAATGGAAGCAGTAAGGGTGTACATCGTTTTTCAGACATTGCATTTTAGTTTTTGTTTAATAAGTAATGACACTGCGTAATACGACATATGTTGCTCTTCATTTAAGGTTGCTTTTACCAAATTTTAAGACCTTGTCTGATCAACCAACTTCTGTTATTTGTTTTTAATATTTAAAGCCATATAACTGAAGAAGGTACAATATATAATCTTTGTACCATGACTGTGCAGTGGTACATTTGCCATCTCAAGAATCATTTGGCTTAAAAAAGCCTTACAAGTCTAGTTAATATTCATTTTGAATGAATATACTATATGTTTAAATCTAAAGCTGTGTATTTTATTCGAATGTTTTAATTAAACTCATTCAGAATTACCCAAACAGAAACTTGTCAGTGAGATAACACTTTATATTCAGTAACCTTGTTTAGATACAGAGCACACAGCCTCTCTGAGCATATGCTTATTCACGCGGACTTCCCGCTCACCATTTCCAGACAAATTAATTCCTTGGAGTTGCCTTCAGCTGCAGGTCTGGTCAGAGCACAGCTGTTACAACCAACTGCAGCATTTTAAAAACTCTCTCAGCATTTTTAGTCATTCAGTTTGGCAAACTATCCGGGACGCCTAGATTCACTGTAGATGATAAAGTACCTAATCATCCTTTACCCTCATTAATGAAAAACCGAGGAGAATGCAGTTTTTCAAATTTACGCAGAACTATACATTTCTGTCACTGCAGGCAAAATCTATACTAATGATCATATCATTGTTCTTCTCTCCCCTGCCCCAACTTCTGGCTTGTCATGCACTGCTAATATGGACATCCACGCAGGCTCAGGTCAGTGCTATTCATTCTGTACGTATACTCTGCTTTAGCTAATGAAGACAGAATGCATGCCGGATCTGTCCAAGTCACATATACTTCTGACCTTTCTAGCCCTTCGGCCGAGAGAAAGAACAATAGTTTGATTGGTGCGAGTGCAACACGAACAGAAGTAATTTATCCGAAGTGCATTTAGAGGATACATCATCTGCTTTTTAACTGGAGAAATTCACACTGCCAAGATGTCAGGGCTTCATTATATCGTGAACAGTTTTTTAAAGTGTTCTAAAAAGAAATTGAGTCAGATGATATTATTGTATTGTTAATCTTTAAAAAAATGATTTTAGGAGTCTTTTAAAAGGAATAAAAGAGCCGCCTGTTTGTCTTTCGTCTGTAATGAAGTGTGTGTGACAAAAGTTGTACTCGAAAGGTGGAGTGGTTTGCATTGGAGCCTCATATCAAGAGTGATTGGTTTGAATCCCACGGTCATCTGGGGCCTGTGTGTGTGGAGTTTACATGTTCTTTCTGTTCCTCTGTGGGTTTCCTATTGGTACTATAGCATCTTCCCACAGTCCAAAGACATACATGTAAAGTTATTGACTGACTCTAAATTAGCCATTGGTGTGAAATCATGTGGGGGGGGGAAGTAAAGAACAGAGCGCTGTATGAATGTATATGAATGAGCGATATGCTCTAAAAAGGCGAGGCTGTTCCTATTCTTTGTTGCGCTGCACCTGCTTTAAACTGCAATTTACTCCCTGTGTGAACCTGAACTGAGACGCTCCAGCCCGGGTTGAAAAGTTTGGGATCAGTGATGAATAAATAGTGTAGCAATTGAGGAAAATGGCTTAAAAATCACTCTTTGGGTGATAAAAATTAGCCCTTCAGCTGGTGCTGTGTTTCTGCAGTAGTAGCGGAGCATGTGTGAGAAGAACAGTTGCCAGTTTACCAAGCTAGGGGCATCTGCAGGGACAGATGGGAGATGATGACGTGTGTAATAGGCATCTGTGTGGCCCGCAGGGGAGGGAATACTCGAGAATCATTCCCTGTCTCTATCTCAGCACACACACACTCGCGAGCGCACACACCACGGTGACACCCATTACAGCTTGTCATAGCTTTCTCCACAAATTGTCCTCAAGAGTGCACCTTTAACTGTGGCAGACAGTTACATAGATTGAGAGTAAACATGTGTTTACAGGAGCATTGTGCTGGCTGCTCCCTTGGTTCAACAGACATGCCAGATTCAGTGGCTGAGTGGAGAAAAGTGAATAGCCTCAAAAGCGAGCCAATTACATCATCAGCTGAAGGGCCCGTTGCCATGCTCATTGTCGTTTTACGCACCCCATGCTGTTCTCTCCATTTCACGCGCAGGTTTATTTTAGTGTGGAAAAAAGACTTTTCATCTATAGCTGTATATAAAACGTCTTTCAGCACCTCTCTGTAGTACAGCCTTCATTTTCTCTAGCTACTCTGACTGTCCTCACAATTTGTATTATTTTGTCAACTTTTAATTATGTTTAAGCCTCATTTATGCTCTAAAATATAAAGAACATCGACTGGCATAAAACTCAGGCGCAGACTTCAAAACATCTCAAGAATACACAAGTGCTTGATGGTAAAAATAAACAAAACATGAAGGTAAATGCTACCACATGTAAGAAATTAAGCCTGAAAGCTCAAAGCGGTGTGTTTTTCTATCTTTACCAAAGGAAAACCCAGGTGAGATACTGTTTCTGCTACAGAGACACCTCATTAGGTGTGAAAACTAAAAGTGTTCCTACATTTTTGCTATAATTGTAACAACCAACTCTTCCTTTTGTAGCATGCTTGTGTGAGGAGGGCAGGTGGGGTCACTGTGTGTATGAGTTAATTTGTATGCATGTCTAGTTTTTCAGGTCACATGCTTAGTTGCTTTCCTTCTATTGTTTATTATACGTGTCCTTTTCCTCCTGTGTATGTGTGTGTATGTACATACAGGTGTATGAGGCTCTGCCATGCTACAGTGAATGCAGCCAATACGAGTGGAGGGCCGAGCCCTGGTCCATTTGTACCATCAACACTGTGGACGACCTGCCTGCCTGTGGGGAGGGAGTCCAAAGCCGCAAGATCAGGTCAGTGAGTAGGTTAGGTTTAGAAGACTGCTTACCTAGCGTTGCAACAATGGAAAGAGAAGACTGCCAACGATCCTAAATCTGGCACTCTCACTGGTCCCAGCACTCGCAATGCCAAGGGAAAATAAACAGTCAAAAACAATCCACAGCTTCCTAATGAGTGTCGATAGATTTTTGTGCACTGCCTTTTAGTGCTACTTTAAAAAGCCACAGAGAAAAAGAGTGAAGTATTGACATTGCTGTTGGATTAAGCATCGTCGGAGAGAATAGACACTGATTTGGGCAATTGTGTTATTGTGTCCAAAGAAACTGATCTGGACTTGTTCAGTGTGAGTAACAGAAACTAATTTGCGCTAATCAACCACTCAAAAAGAAGAGTTTTTACAATACCTTATGTACAGTCTCTTCTTCTGAGAATAGTCAGCAAAATTTTGTTTGTACTTTGTATGTAAGTGTTCTAAATTCCCTTACCTATAATTATTGAATGTTTAAGGTTTGTACATTTATCATATTAGATAAATGTACAATCATGATGTAAAAATATCAGTACTTACTGTAAAATGAATGACCAGGGTAACAGGAATGATCTATTACATGATTAACTGTTACTCCTTTAAAGAATGAAAAAAGACTACTAATAACAGATAATGATGAGCTATTAGAGTTCATTATTGAATAAATTACTTAAAAGTTAGATTATCATTACTTCTATGCGAGTAAAACTAGGTAACAGTCACTGGTTCATCAGTTATCATGAATTCACCCACTTCTGAGAGATACAAATAATGACCTCACACTAGTAAAGACTTGTTTAAGCAGGAGATCCGACTGAAGCCAACCATCCAGCTGGGAATCTTTTCTCTCTGCTGCAGGACAACAATTCCATATCATCTTGACAAACAATATGTTACTCTTCCTGAAATGTAATTAAGCCGTTTTAACGAGGAAAAATCTGTAGTTATATTTCGAGTGAAAACAAACTACCTTGAGAATTTTACCTGACCCAAAAAACATATAAACATGTAATCTAGTGTGAGTCATAAACTCAGAAATGGGTTTTAAAACTCAAAAAAAAAGTTGTGCTTCTGGGGCCCTAGAGACTTATTACACAGCTGCATCTGCTGCGCTCATAGGTGTGTAAAGAAAGGAACAACGGGGAATGGGGAAGACAGCACTGTGGAGGATAGTCTGTGTGATCAAGAGGAAATGCCACCGAGAGCCCAGGTCTGCTATCTGGCATGCCCCAATGACTGTGTCATGGCGCCCTGGGGACCTTGGAGCAACTGCCCTGTGGTAAGAAACAGAATTTAGTGGCCGTTTCTGCTGTTATTTGACAAATTGTCAGGGAGTAAGTTGCTTGATTTGTCGTTTTCATTTCAACTGTATCCATAATAACAAATATATATATATA
>NW_005187564.1:628368-643644 GCF_000239375.1 Pundamilia nyererei
GTAAAAATGGACAAATACCCAGCTGATCAAACAACATATTTCATTATTGCCTTTTATTATTTCTAAAAAGTAAGGGCAAAAAACATGTATGTGCATTAAGTTCTGCATTTAACTATCAACTATCTGCTGTTAACAGGCTCACAAATGCTTAGATGAGCTTTATGGCCTTCCATAAAATTATTTGTGTCATTAGAAACCAGGTGTTTTTGTAACATGTCACATTACATGTGTTTATCTAACTTCAGTATAGCTTAATATATATAAATATATATTCATATTCACAGTGAAGCACTGTTCTGTGCTTGTTCTGTAATATTTTCTGCATAGTTTAAGGTAAAGTGGATAAATTGAACTTTATTAATACGCCTCTGTTCTATAATGAAGGTTAGCCCTCAGGCTGCAACTACGTAACATATGTCCCCGAGTGTTTGTAGCCACAGGCTATTGGTCATATGGCCTCTTAGCTGTGTTATAGGTTTCCTGTCAAACGCAACAGTTCATTGGACTGGAACATTAGAGTCAGAAGAGGTGAAACGAGCTAATTAGTCTGAGTCTACTCTACACATTGATTCATTCAGTGTTTCAGTCTACAGTATTTAGTAGCACTTTAGCATTAAAGGACTGCAGTAATGCTGTAGGTGAAATAATAATGCAAAACACATCAAACTGAGAGCTAATTAAACAGTCCTGTTTTTACAGCTAGGAAAGCTCTGCACATGATGTAGGTGTTTGTTTTTGCATCTGTTGTTTAATCAAATACTGACTCAACTGAAATTTAGCCACTTGAAAGAATATTTCTGGTACGTAATACATAAATATACTGATGCAGAGAACAAATAGGATAAAAGTTGAAGTTGAAGTTGAAGTTAATCTCTAAAATTCAACAACTTGAGATGATGATGAAAATAACGCTTGACACTGATTCTGCATCCTCATGCTGTGAAAGGAAAACCTCCTCTGTAAGTGATAATGTTAGATCAAACAGAGATATTTTATGTAAAGTATGCCCATCCACTGTAATTAGCAGAAGCTTTGTACCCTTAGGTTATTCCTGCTCTCTCAGCTGGAATGAAGGTATTGTGCTGCATGTACAGGTATGTGACGAGATGTGTGGGGTACAAAGGCAGCATAGTGATAAACGATAGCATACTAGGTAATAACAGTTTGATGCTTCCCTTTTCTCAGCCTTGTTTTAGTTTAAGTTAGATTAAACGAATACTTTTATGGAACTGTAACTCAAAGTTTATTTTAAAAAGACAAATTGCAGAGCAGTGGAAATAAGCCCAGATTGGTTTTACTATTATGACCAAGTTGCTACATCATTTTCACTGCATGGTTTTTAGTAGATTTTGAATATCTACTGTAGAAGGGAAGAAATTTCACAGACTATCGAGTGGTTGCTGGTCCTAGTTGGACTGTGCTTTAGCTTATTTCACTTATTTTCCCACACTGTCATCTGTACGGTTCAAAAAGAATGGTCCAAAAGAAGAGAAAATAACTAGTGAGCAGCAGTTCACAGGGCCAAAATAATTCATAACTCTTAAAGAAGAGCATCTCTGAACATACAGCATGTTGAAACTTGACGTACAGTGGCTACAGCAACAGAAGACCACACTGAGTGCCCAGTAAAATGAGTCTAAAATTTGCACAGGCTCATCACATTTAGATAGTAACGTCTGATCTGATGATTCTTGATTTCTGCTGTTATGGTCAGAATTTCGCTTAAACGACATAAAAGCGGGGCCCCAACCTGCATCCTGTTTAGTTTAGGCTCAGTTTAGGCTCATAGTGGTCGTGTAATGGCATGGGGGATATTTTCTGGGCAAACTGACAGATTTACATCAACATTATGATGCAATCAAGTCAATATAGATCAGACTGTCTGAGGAATGTTTCCAGGATCTTGTTGTGCCATTAAGACTTAAGGCAAAAAGAGGTTCAACCTGGTACTAGTAAGGTGCACCTAATGAAGTGGACAGTCAGTGTATTTTATAGTAAATGAGATGCTGTAATAAGAAGGAGAAATCTTAATCTCTGAGTCTCTGTATGAAGCATACAAATGTAAGCACGTGGCTTTGTGATCGTGAGCCTGAACACATTAAAGCTACAATGACTGCAGCTGATTCATGAGATTCACACACCACCACCTTCTCATTAGGAGGTTGCAGTGACTGACGTGTGTGTTGTGGTGCATCAGGTGCAGAGATACAAATGCATCTCAATGCAAAGACCTTTATTAGAAGAATATTTGAACCAAAGACCAAGCTGACAGTTCACATTTAATCCTCTGTTAATGGATTTCGCTTCCTCTGTATTGTGACTCCAATGATTTGCCAACGCTCCTTGTTGGTAGATATTTAGTAAATGTTGTACTCTTGCAGTTTTTTCAATAATTGTCTTCATTTGCCTTTAACTGTGTGGTGTAGAGGTTGATTATTTAACAGTGTGGTATAAAAGTCGATAAGTTCTCCTAGCTTACTGACTTTGCAAGATTATTTAGATGCCCAGTCTCTATATGTATTATTTATAACAGGGTGAAGGGAGCAGCTGCCATATAGCAAATGTGTTTCATGTGTCAATTACTGCTGACGAGTGTTGCTGTTCAGTCGAGTTGGATGTTGGGTAAGAAAAACATTTATATTTATACTGATAAAAAAACAGAGAAAACAGAGAATGATACAGAAATCAGGATTTGATATCAAAATTTTTACCTGTATTAGCATCTGCATCAGTTTTTTAGAGGTTTTCATTATCTGTAAACCACAACACAAATGAAGGGTTATTTAAGTAAATTTCCGGGTATTTTGTTTTTGTTTTTTTTTTCAATTTGCAAAATAGTTTCTATTATTTATAAGACTGATGTTTTCACAGCAATTAACCATAATCATGTCAATAGAAATGATCTATTGAAGAGGAACAATTGCAGCTTTCATTCTCATAAACCTTTTATTAGGTAGCTTATGCCCAAGGTTAACACATTGTGCTGAAAATCAGGCCGCTAAACGCTCTGTGCTGTGTAATTTGATAACACTCATGTCAAGAGAAAACGAGGGTTTCACCTTGAGCTGGCTCATTCAGGTTGCTTTTTTTTCATTAAATGTGTTTATCAAAGCATGTTATGAACAAAAATATGTTCTTTTTATGAGAATAAATTATTGGATTATTTGCTACTGATTATAATAAAAAAAAAAAAACAAGTTTGTCCTTGAGAATAACTACAAAAAGTAAGCACTTTGGATTCATTAGGGAGATGTACAGCTGTCGGCTGATATCGAATGGTATTACGTTAAATTTTGAAATCTACTGGAAATCTACATAAAATTAGTGCCATAAAGGTCACTTCTAATGACAAGAAGTATTTATCATTAGTTTCTGCATGCTGTTGGGGCACAAATAAATTTGAAATATTTTGAAATTAACACTGTATTTCATAACTTCTAGCTATTAGTATGTTTAACTTGGTAGATCATAACACTAAAGACAGCGGATGCTGTAGGATGCTTTGTTTCTGCCTGATCATCCCATCACTCTTTTTTCTTTTTGTTGCTTTTTTTGTTGTTATTCTGCAGCAATGTGACCAAGATACATCAAGAAACAGAAGCAGACATATCCTGCGCCCCGCAGCTTCAGATAACTCACCCTGTCCAGAGATGGTCCAGTCAGAGTCCTGTGTTCTTAATAGTACATGTTTCACCTACCAGTACAGAGTCTCAGGTAGGACAATCTGCACATCATTTCTGATCTAATTCACGTTACATGATTACAACCTGTTGTTAGCCCCATAAACAAGATGGGTGCGTACCTAAAACCAGCAAAAGGTCAAGTTTACTTGCTATAAGAATGCATCCATTATCGTGGTATACTGCAAGGGACAAGATTAAGTCATTTTTAGTTATTTTGTAACACAGTGATACACAACAAAGTCCCTTTATCCAACAACTATAATGCCAATATTACAGCTAAATAATATATTAATAAAAAATGTTATTATTTATTATAAAACTGCTTTAAAAATAACGTTTTTATAACAATGAAAAAACCCATTTATAAAAGTGTTTTATTAAGGAGATCGCAAGATGCTTCATCAGGGAAGAAAAAAGAGCAATAAAACACATTTCTCAACATTTGCATAAAGCCAGAAGACAGATATATTGTAATTTAGTGTTAGTCATTCTCACATAAGGAGCAGGTAAACACCTGTGCATTCAGCCTAAAGGTAAGGCTACGCACTGGTTGGAGCAAAGTAGGCTAGCTATTTTTACATACTTTCTGCAAGTGTGGTAGCATGCTCATTTTTAAGCCGTAGAACAATCTACTTTTTTATAGAGACTGTGGATTACTGTCAGATGATAACCAGCCAGATCTAGAATCTACCCACATAACATAAAGTTGTGAAACCTCCCTAACTCTTCTTTATTCAGTGCACCGAGCGAGTCTAAAGACAGTTTCCATACTAGAAAGCTAGATTTAGACCTTTTGACACAGATTTCTCCTGTATTGAAGTAGCAGTAATCATTGCAATAGCAATATAGAATATTTATCAAACTTTACAAAAGTATTATGAGAAAAATAGCTGTGATTCCTTTTGGAACAGCTGTTTTCTCCTTTTTTCATTTTTAGTGATTTTTTTTTTTTTACATTTTTCCAATATGGATGGTGCATAACACACTCAAAGAGAGAACAACTCAAATGTTTTAGTTAACTGAAATATAATAAACAAATAGACAGTTGCAGATTCATTTTATGTGGGTTTTGAGCTTTATAGGCACACACATGCCTCTATGCAAGAAGTTATCAGTAAGACTCACCAGAATGGATTGAAATAAAGTGAATTAATTATTAATTATTTCATTTAATTATTCATTAATAGTGAATAATTAATACAACTATTAATTGTTAATTATTCCCAGTGTAGCCAGAATCTTTTGCCTTTACCTAAATTGCCAGAGCTGGCTTTGCAGTGCATATGCTGTCTACCAGCAAATCATTTGGTTTCAGTACACCAGACTGCCATCATACCCCATCCTCATCATCACTGAATATGGTTACACTGGTTCCCAGTTCTGTGCACCTCATTACCACTACTTCTGAAATAAACGTTAGCTCAGCTTTGAGTTAGAGACGCTCATCCCCATGAGAGACTACCGAGTACAATATTTGTTACTGCTGCATTTGGTCTGGTTGTTTGGGTGATTGGGATAGTTGTTCTGAGTGAATCTTTTTTATTATTGTGGTCTTGTGGTTGTGCAATGGTCTCAGGTCTCTCTTGACAAAGAAATCTTGATTTCATGGAGTTTCCTAAACAAAGAAACAGCCGAGTGTGAGCTTGTTGGGATTTGTGCAGAATGTTGCTGTTGTTGTAGACCAGTAGCGTTGACATAAAAGACAGTTTGACAGTGAGACTAATGAAGATATGTTGCTGTGTGCGTCTAGACTGGAGTACATGCCAGCTGAGTGAAAATGCCATCTGCGGTCAGGGATCACGTTTTCGTCTCCTGGACTGTATTCGCAGCGATGGCAAGGTTACGGAGGTGCAGAAGTGTGAGCAGGTAATCGCTGTGTAGACAATTAAAGATGTTTAATGTAAAAATGAAAAGTTTCATCACACATATATACATATGTTGGGTGCAAGTCAAATTCCAAAGCCATACAAGTTTTAAAAAATGCACAAAATTAACTTATAGTTTGCAAAATCTGAAATATTGACAGCTATTGCAGTGCAGCAGCTTTGCTTCTGTTCTCATTACTTATTTATTATTGAAAGCTCAGTTGCCCAATTTGATTAAGTGAAAATGTTGTATCTGATTTCATACCAACTTTGCCACTAAGCCAAACAGAACTTAATGTTATTGACTTTGTTTGTGCAAAGACAAATGGCGCTCTTACGTTACTGTAATTGAATAACAGTAGACGTAAAAAGATTTCTCATTTTTGTGAAGCAAACCAAACATTTTCCAAATGTATGGGTAATCTCTGGCACATCCAGAATCATATTGCACTATCCACTTAATGCAATTTTAATGGGATGAATGTAGCAATGATGTTGTCTCTGTGGTAAATATAATGTACATTAACAGCTCAATAGCATCTGAAGGTTTTTTGTTAGGGTTTTATTTTCAGCTGCTGCTTTTCCACTGTCTGAAATGAACTGTAGCATATTTAAAATATGGAAATGTGTGCGCTCCCCCTTTTCTTGTTAGTGGAAATAATTAGCTAGCCCTCCTCTCAGATCTGTTCTTGTTTTCTACAGTTTGGTTTGATCAACAAGTGGATTCTAACAGAGAGCTGCGTAGTCAACTGTCCTGTCAGCTGTGTGCTCTCTGAGTGGTCGCCGTGGGCAGAATGCTCGCACAGCTGTGGGAGTCAAGGTAAAAACATCATGAGCTAAAAACCTTAACTTAAATTCATGGGAACAACAACCTGATAAACAGACACACGGTGGACTACATATGCAGCGCCTCATTATTCCATCTACTCAGGCATGCACCAAGATGTTGAATAGTGCATGAATACATTTAAATGCATTAAAATATTTACGCGTATGTGTAATCCAATGCCTTATTATGCAGGGGAACTCTGTGCACAGGTTGTGGTTTTTTTTCAATAATGTATACTTTACTTTTTCCTCTTTGTTTTATATTATGCACCAAGTTTATTTACTTATTTATTTTTTAATTAAGACTGGAAACTTCCTTTGTGACATTATGTTTTAACAATAGATGCGTCCATAAGTGTGAGCTCCATAGCTCACACTTGTGGACGCCATAAATGATTCAGTGTTCCTAAATAAAATATATAGCTATACCGCTCCGTGAGTGCAAACATGCAGCTGATAATCCCCAACCAGTGACACACTTAGTATCACTTTGTGCAAGTCATGTTATAACCTAATGCAATATACAAAAGTAAATGATTTAACTTGAATGCATACGTTGTTGCTTCAGCTTCCCAAAGTCAATCTCCCAAAGAGAATGCGTGTTATTCTGCTAATTAGAGAGAGTCGGCACTGTCTTCTTCTTATGTTTATTAATTTTAATTTGTCACTCGCTAACTTTCTACTTGCAGTTAACCCCTTATCCCAATGAGCTCACACTAGCCCAGGCTTTCATCTGGGAATATAAACTCGAAACCCTTTCTTTCACAGCTCAGTCACTATTGCTGTGACTCTTTCTGCTACTATCACTTCATTCTCACACATTGTGAAACGCATTTCTCTGCCTCGATGAGGGATTTGTGTCGTATTTGTGTCGTATCTGTGTCAGACGACGCAAGGATCTTGTTTTGTCAGGATGCCATGGGAGCGTTAATGTTTTTGGTTTGATTTTTGAGATGGCAGAGCCGGATGTCCTTTTTGCTGCGTCTTCCTGCGGCTCTCGGAGCTCGGCATCTCTCCTGGCATTACATACACACACGCGCGCACGCACAACTTCTGCCAACTGGATGGCTCATGGAGGCTTACAGGACCCAGGCACAAGCTGCTTTTTTCCCTGCTGGCATTTAGCAAACTTTTCCTTTCACACATTATTAATGGCTCACTTGAATGAAGCACTTTTGTTGGAAACTGCAAAATCTGAGCATAAAGTGGCACAGTGACACAGATGTATAGTGCTGTTACACTAATTCCTCTTTGTCGTGAGGGAAATATTTTGTGAGCTAAAGAGCAGGCACAGCCTATTTTCACTATTAAATGAATCATCATCTCTCATTTCAGCCACTCATTGTATTAACAGTTGTTTTATGGAGTCTTGTGTTTGTGTAGTGATCCATTTTTGTCTCTCTCAAAGCAATTGAGAGTATGAGCTGAACTAAGAGGATCAATCCCACTGTGTTGTTACTGTGTTTTAGCAATTAATGGAAAAAAGGAAATAAAAGGCAGGCATCCAATGCAAATGCACTCTGCTCGATTTATTGTCACATTTGCATGTTTGCCTTGTGTTGTGTAGGTCAGTCTGTGCGCAGTCGGAGAATCCTTCAGGATGCTCAAGAGGAGGGTCGCCCCTGTCCCAACCAGCTCATCCAGACCAAACCATGCCCCATAAGGCCTTGCTACATGTGGGTGCTGAGTGACTGGTCCCCATGCACAGTAGCGGTATGACAGGTTTTTCTGCCTATATGTTGATGTTCTTTGCACTGTACTGCCTAACAGCTTTTTGTGTTTCCTGTGGTCTGCAGACTTTCAGCATCACATTTATCTAATATGTGTAGTTCAAGAATATGCTGCAGTAGCTGTTGCTTCTGTCATAGTTTTAAAGGAGTATCTCACATTCAGCTTTCCAATTTGGACTTGTCGCCAGCCTGCTGCAGTGCTTCAACAGAAAACGATATACAAATAGGTTAAAATAAAATTAAGAAAACCTTTGCAAATGTTTATTAATGTTGATTTATTGTGTCTCTGCAGGGCGCAGCATGTGGTGAAGGGCTTCGGAGAAGAAATCTATCATGCATTGTCCACTGGGGAAACTGGCACGAGTCTCCTCGTCAGCCAGTGAAGGAGGAACTTTGTGGAGACGTACTTAGGCAACGTATCCAACAAGAGATGGAGCAGCCCTGTTTTGTCCCCTGCCCTGGTAAAGCTGCATTCAAACATAGTGGATATACTGGATTTGATAGTTTTACACGAATATGTCAAAATTACATGACTGAGTGATTTTTTTTAATTACTGTAGTCCTTTTATATTCACCAAACAACTACATAATCATTGAATCCGTCTAACAACACAGTCAATAATCTTGTTTTTAACAGAAATTCATTTGCTAGGATCTGCCAATAAATTGTCCCTTTTTCCAATTGGCTGACATTTTCAGCCACTAAATAATTGCAGAATCAATAAAAGTCATAGCTTTACTAATGACCCTTGTAGCTCTACATTATCTAGTTTCGTCCTGTACAGTAGCAGTACAGGGCCTGAGCTCAGTAACTATGAAAGAGACATATTTTATAATCAATAACCTGAGAACACTTTATTTCTTTGCACAGCATTATGTAACAATACATGACTCCGTAAGGCATGAAAAACCATCATCTGCTAATTGAAGCATTTAGCAGATCACATAGCTGAGAACAATCCCAGAGCTTATCACAGCAGTTTAATGCCTATGGGAATTCTGCGCACAGAAAGCTTGTTCAAATGTGAATGTAATAATTTTCCAATAAAAAAACAATTATTAGGAGAATGAAAGTGCATTTTCAATACATTTAGTGTTTACTGCAAACACAGTGTATGTAAAATATAAGGAAAAAAAACGTTTTATCCTATTTCCATAACAGTTTGTACACTGAGTCGCTTTGAGTTTAACACAAGCTTCAAATGATGTTGACACATGGGCGACAAAAACCTGAAGAAGTTGTGTGGTTCTAAAAAACTAACCCATCTAATTTAATCATTTAAAACTATTTTTCCGATGTAAATGGATTTAGGGGGATTTTATTACTTAGCACATCTAAAATCAAGAAAAAGAAAAAACATCTGTATGTACAAGGATTATAAAAAATTATATTTTATGGTACTAGCACTGAATAAAAAAAAATCTGTACCAGTTGTAATTCTACAGCATGTAATTCAACAGGTTTGAAATACATACTATAGTGCACATATGCATGGGTCATTTGCACACCTTTGAAGGCCCCTTTGCTCAGGGGCGTAATTTCCAGGGGGCTTAGGGGGGTTATGCCCCCCCCCCCCCCCAATAAATTTATGAACTACCTTGCATAAATAGCCTGTTGATTTTCTTTACTCATTTCAGTTAACAGCAAAATAGTTAACATAGTTATACAAAATGGCAGGTATAATCACCTCCCCAATGTTCAGCACAAAGTTACGCCCATGTTATTGCTGAATGGTATATACCGATTTCTGAACAACATCTAGCCAACATAATTTTAAGAAAAGCAATGCTTATTTTAGAAAGACTATGCCAAACCCCATTCTACCTCTATAATAGTACCTTAGTATGGCTCTGTAAACCTGTTGTTTATTGGAAAAAACAGCATTGTCTCTGACAAAGAAGTCTGCAAACTGTTGAGAACCTGAAATTTATCATTCATCAAGTAAGTATGAGGGGAAAAAAACCTTGTGAAAAGTACAGTAACTGGTCTCCCCCGTTGCTGGCATCAATTCATCATGAGCATATATTTTTCATCTTTTTTCAAATATAACTGCTTTGTGTCTTTATATCATTTCTGACATTATTGTGATGAAATAATTCTGTATCTTGGACTAATGCTAGCCATAGCTTGTGAACCTGTTCAACTGTATCGAGTTATTTTTTTTAAAGTTATGATTTCTGTCCAATCAAAGAGAAGTTTGTCAGCTGACATTTCAGTCTTAGACAAATCCCATTACTGGACTGCATTACTTTAAAAATGAATATACCTCTGCTTATACCATGTGTATCTACACTAAAGTGTGAGGTGATGTTTTGGAGACTCCAGACTGCATTGTTCAGTACAGTAAATGTCACTGTGTCAGTGTGCTGTTTGCAGTGCACATCACACCACATGTTGGTCACTGTGATGGATAACGATAGCAGAGCACCAGTGTTGGTAGAGTAACTGTCTGTAGCAAAAAGAAAAACATAAAAATAAGAAGCGATGGTGAATCTTGGCACTGCTATGTGCTCTACCTCAGCAGCCTAAAATGCAAAAACTTGTTTTAAACGAAATCAATTTAATGCAAATTTTCTGGTAGACTTTTTCAAAATTAAGGCATGTTGCAGCTTTTCAACCTTGTTGTCTGTAGTAAATTAACACTGCATGTATTAATTCAAACGGAAAATGTAAACAACATAATAGTAGACTTCTTGCACGACATGCTGTTAGTTTGTTATTTTGGTGAGGATATTGGGAACCCCTACAATGAACCTTTGTCATGATTTTTTATTGGGTCTGTGCATAGAAATTGATTAAGCTCATTGTTGTAAAAATCACTATAGCAACAGACAGACAGTGTATCATTGTTAACTGACATTCAACTCGTGTTTTTTTTATTTAGGCCACAGTGTGAATGTAGAATTTGCCTTAACCAAGAGAGTTACTGGCCAGCTGACAGTTTTGACCTGCTTCACTTGTCACTGTCTGCTTTTCCACCCTGCGAGTCTATAATGAAGCATTACTGTCTTTAGGCATATGCTAGCTGAACAAACTCTATAGAATATATTTGATTTTCTCTCTGTTTTTTCTTTTTAAAGAGAGAGTCATTATGGTAAAATCACCACCCCTCAAAAAATGACCTCCTTATGCATGGCTACTTCCATGTATGGCTTTTGCTAATTTGTGCTTTGAAGAGAGCGAGCAGTGCTTGCTTTTGTTCATATGCCTCTCACTCTCCTCTGATCCTCTCCTTGATTCATCACTCAAACCGCCTTTGCTCTGAGTCTTGGCTCGGGATCAGGAGTGTTTGATGGCAAGAGCAGATGTGTGTGTATGTGTTCATGTAAGTGTTGATGTGATGGTGGCAGACGCAGAGTAGGGGCCAGAGGAGGAGTTGTTGACATGCTTGTGATGGGTGTGTGTGTGTGTGTTTGCTGTATACTGTAGCTATTGCTACAGCATGTTTCCAGGGTTCTAGCAGCATGAGTGAAGAGCTGATAGACTGTATCCATATAAAGATGAAAGATAATGAGATGTTCCAATCCACAGACAGTTACTAATGGGTGTTCAGGGCAAAGAATCAGAGGGTTGTTCTGGCTGAGTAGCTGAGGCTGTGGGTGATATTATCACTACAATGTGACCCTATCAAGAAATACAAGAGATATTTGTGTTTGACATTCAAAAACCAAACAGACTTTATCCTTTAAAAAAAATATTCCAAACTAAACCAAATGAATTTTCCATCTCCTTTGAGACACATTTCAGTATTGGGTTTTACCTTTACAGTCCAGCTTGGAGTTATAGCTTGTATTGTATAATTTATAACTCTGGTTGGTCTATTACTTCTGAATACCCACTGGGCTGTCTGAGTAATTTGTTTGTGCATTTGTTACATTATCAGCCGCAGATGTGTGCTGAAGTTGTTTTCGATCTCTTTTTAATGTTCCAGGAGCTAGCAGGGGAGCCAATAAAACGATCCCTGAAATAGTGTTGGCAAGCTGAATATAAACCACCCGCAAGTATCTGAAAGGAGAGTCTGACAGTGTTATTGACCAAGTTGTGCTATCACTGATGTTTTACTGTCTTTTTTTCCCCTCAGGAGACTGCCATTTGACTGAGTGGTCGTCTTGGAGCTCGTGCCAGTTGACCTGCCTGGAGGGGCGGAGCTTTGAAACCACCGGGCGCCAAGCGCGCTCCAGAGCCGTGATTATTCAAGACATGGAGAATCAGGACAGCTGCCCTCATCAAGTCTTTGAGACCCAGCCCTGTAAAGGTACTCGGGATGCCATGCATTTTCCATGCAAAGTCATACCAGCATCAGGTCGCCAGTGTCAGGCAAAAGACGACTTTCTTCTTTCTTCCTGACAGTGACTGTTAACCAAAATGCACAATAATTGATCAGTTAAATGCACCAAATACTAGCAGTTTGGTAACAACTACTTTGTAAAGGATTGAGCTAAGAACATTCAGAACAGCTGCCATATATCACCAATGCTTCCCTCTCCACAGCAGCTCATGTGTGCATTAATGGGTCATTTAAATGGACAAATTCCTTGTTACTTCTGCATCAGAACAACTGATCACAGAGTCTCTCAAACAGCTGATGAATTTACACTGGTCAGTGAAAATTAATTAACTAATACTGCAGAAATATGTTCTTTCCACTACAACTACTGTTAAAAAATAATATTGTGCTATAGTGTCGTATAAAACTCCAACTCCAGATTTTGAAGTTTGCTCTCAAATCCTTTTTCCCTCCTTTTCTCAGGGGTGACCTAAATATTTGTGGCTAAATTCTCAGGTTTGTGCTGCAGTTCAGCTGAGTGCCTGGTGTTGGTTTGATGTGTTGGAAAGGTGTTGTGCCTCCAGCCTCCTCCGTTTAATGAGCATGTTGCAATCTCTCTTGTTAGGACTTAACAGACAAAGTCAGCATTTTCTCTAGCAATTACAGAGCTCATGATCGCCACTCCTAAAAATAAAGTAAATATTCTCAATTAGCATTAGCAAGGTAATAAAGACTGTCCGCCCTGAGAAAATAAGTCATTTGTGCCAGCTTCTGTTACATCCTATTGTTTTATTGTTTTAAAAGTTAGACCTCTAGCAGCTGTGCAAATAAGTGGATGTTTACATTAATATCATAACTTTTAGACCTGGGAAGTCAGATTTTGTAGGGAGTGACGCAACTCTCAAGCTAAGGGCGTTCCCCTGGTAAAGTCAGAAAAGCAAACAACAACCGGATTTGTTTTGCTTTAGCAAGGTGGAGCCAGTCATGCAACACTAGCAACACAGTGCAGGGCTTTAAAAAAAATGTATTTAACACCATTGAGATTCTATTCTATCTTCATAGATAGAATCTGATCAATTCTCTGCATATGGCTTATTTAGTAAGTAGCAAAGTATCAAACAGTTGCAGTTCAGATTAAAATGTTTTACGGTTTTACTGATCTTTGTGCTCATAGCAGCAATCCTGGATCTTTGAGTCTGGGTTGCTGGGGCTCCTCTGACTTTCCAAGTTGAAAATCTCCCTTGAAATAGCTTTCCTGTTTAAAATCTTACCTGCTAACTCAGTTAAACTGATAACTCAGATTCAAATGGAAGGCACTAATAGAGAGGAGCCATCCTTAATAGTGCCATCTATGCCCAGACCTCTGGATGTGAACACAAGAGCCCCACGCACCTTCTGTCTGTGAGCGGCAGCCAATCACAAGAAGGTTGGCTTCCCGCTTTTGAACCATAAACTCTACAAAGTTACTCTAGAATACTGCAAGTAAATAAATATGGAGCTGGAAATGAGCATATACTGTAGGCTCCTTTTAATTAATGGTCTCCTAGTCAAAAGTTGTGTGTGTTTGTGCTTCCACCACCACCCTACCTCCCAGTATGTTGCGCTATGTCTGTGTTGCTTTAACAGCTGGTGTCTATGGTCCTTAAATAGGCATTAAAAATCAGTTATTGCAGGTTTTAAACTGTAACCGAGAAGCTGAAAAACATGCCCCCGAACCTTTGAACCACTCAAGCTGTTTCTCTTTCACTGGCTTTCAAGTTGACCTTTATTGTCTTCATAAATCTACAGATAAATAAATAAATGTAAGAGAAGATTAACACCATGGCGACATGGAAGGTCATCATTTACTGTGAGAAAAACTGCTTTTTTTCCTTCTGCACACAGCGAATCTGTTAAAATTTTCAACACTCAGTATTAAAAACAAAAGCTTCTTATCCCTGAAATGGATCAGTGACATGAATATTGCCTTCTGTTAAACATTCAGTAAACTTTATGTCTTCTCATAAAAGACAGACAGATTTTTATATGATTCTGTATGTGTGACAGAACTCTTATAGGCCTTTCTGTTCAAGGTAAAAGGCTAAAAGGTGATACTACAAATGGTTTCTAAATGGGTATCTGTGCTGTAGATGGCAGTCTGGTGATTGTAATTGCAAAGTTCTCATTGAGACTGTGTCATGGGAGGTTAGCACTTCAAAATTACAAATTGCAACAAAAAGGCTGTGATTAAACAGTCAGCATTTGAACCATAGAAGGGTCATAAATGTTATTCCACTTATCCAATATTTGATGAAACATGGAGGTCAATGCATTTGACTGATTATTGATTCACAAATTGGAGATATGTGTGTTTCACAAGAGACCTTTGTGACTTAGCTCTGAGTTTGAGTTAATGTATATTTATATATAATATATGTGTACATATATATAAAAAACCTGGACAAAGCTGGACTGAATGATAGCACAGAGGCACTAATCATGGCAGCACACGAACAAGCCCAAAGCACAAGATCCATAAAAGCTGGCCACACCAGGTGCAGGCTGCGTGAAGATGCCTGTGAGATAATCCTGCTCATAGCAGCAGGGTGCAATAGAATAGAATAGAATGTCCCTTTATTGTCATTGTACATGTAAAATGAATTTGTGGGTGCTCCACACCAGCTGTCCCAAAATAAAATATAATTAGCAGACAGCAGGAATTAAATAGCAAACAGGAGAAATATAAACGATCAAGGTGCATATAGACAAAAGAGGAGAAATATATACGAAAACAACAGAAAGGCACACATTAGAGAACAAGATGCTAACAGGCAGGGCATACATGGAATGCTATAACCAAGTGTCTGGCATAGTATTAAGGAACATCTGTGCCAAGTATGACCTGGAAGTCCTGAGGTGAAAA
>NW_005187564.1:643703-699354 GCF_000239375.1 Pundamilia nyererei
TGTGTGTGTATATGTGTGTGTATATGTGTGTGTATATGTATGTGTATATGTATGTGTATATATACATTGTCTACAAATTATTTTGCCTCTTGATTGTTTTTCTATTAATTAGCTGTTTTTGAAACCATAACAGGGTAACTGTGTGCTACAGCGAATATATAAATTGTCCTAACCTTGTTCTTTATTTCCTTTCCTTTAGTGTTTTTAATCGTTTGTCCCATATTTTAGCACTGCACATTTTCTTTAATACATGACGCTCAAGTGCCTTTCACTGTTTCTCTCTTTAAATCAATTTTCCCCTGTAGCTTCCTCTGGGAAAATATGAGCTTTCCTGCAAAAAAACAAACAAAAAATGGCATTTTTCAGACATTTCCAACCAATTTTGAGATCATTTTCACCACCTTTGTCTCACAGCACACTGCATCAGTTACAAAGGTGCATTTTCTTCCCATACTAAAACCGTAATATGTCTTACCATAATGAAGTTGCAGAAAGGAGTGGTAGTTAACGTCAATCTTGGCCTGACGACAGGTCTGCTTGGCCAACACAAACTGCTAATGAGCGTCGTCTCTGCCTCTCTGCTGTTGCAACAGGAGGAAAATGCCACAGTTACCAGTGGAGGACAGGAGGATGGAGCAACAACGAGAGAACAGTATGGTGTCAGCGCTCAGACGGCGTCAATGTTACAGGTGAACAGTCGTTGGGTCTTCTGGCCACCTTAGATGGGTCAAACAGAATCGCTCCTGGGAAAACGCAGACATGTTCTTGTATAAATATAAATCATATTAATGCAGGCTGCAGCTAAAAGTGCCCCAGTTCTGTTTTTGTTCCCCCATGCTGAACTGAATCATTTTTCAATTCAGTCTGGATCACACGGATATGTGCTACAATATCAGATAATTTGATCGCTCAAAAAGAAATTTGTAAGCGTTGCCATGACAGTAAGTGAATCTGCTTTCATTCATCTAAGAAAGCTATTACACTGGTAATATTAGCAGAGGTGGCTTTAGCAGGTGGTTCAGAAATAAATTTAGATCACGATTTTCTTGTTGGTTCACGAGATAATTGGAAACGAGACGTTGGAAAAGATCTGAGAAGGCTCGATACAAAATCGGATACGATGTCTTTTTGCCTTTGTTAATCATTTGAGTTTATAATAATAATATACTGTCCATGGGTTACATCCTGTAACAATTATGATTAGCTATTTTACCCCCTCTCAAAAACATCTGATAGTACTTCACAGTCTTCCATTGGAACACATGTTTCTTTCACATGCGTATAAATACACACTCAGAGAAAAAGCATGGCTTTAGTATAGAGTTCTAGTTGAATTTAACACCTTATTTGATCTACCTAGTCTCAGTGTAGCCTCCATTGATTTCTGCCTCTTAACATAAGTAATCAATAAGCCAGACTCTGAGCTGCAAGGCTTTCAATCCATATAAATATAAACGTGCATTTGTATTTGTGGGAAGTAAAGCAGGCGTAGAGAACGAGAACAAAGGTAATGGTATTGGGGGAATGAAAGCTTTAGGCGAGCTTGATGTGCTGTAAATAGTGGTTGAATGTGATCTTATCACTGCTAGGAAGTGTTTTTGGCAAATATGAGCCCAGAAGGAATAACCTCCCTCTGCAAAGAAGGCAACAACCTCAGGCATTACTCTTTGATATTTTGACATGCAATTTTCCATGTTGGAATTAAAATGTTCACAGACTGATGGGGGGCTCTGATAGGCAACTAAGCCCATTAATCTGATGTGACAGTACATTAATTTAGCAATCAATAGGTAAAGGAACAGAAATAAGAACACACTGTCTTTCTCCAGGGGGATGTTTCCCACAAAAAAGGCCCACCACGCTAAGACACTGTCATCCTCCGTGCACAAAACCGTTCTCACACTGCACGCCGGTAAGACCATTGCACTTTGATCAGGCAGCTGTGATCTCTGTAATTCTCACTGGGGTTTTTTTTTGTTTTTTGCCGTTTTATTTTTATTTTTTTGCTGCCCCCACGTTTTCGGTGGGGAGTTAAATGGATTTTGACAGATGACATTTTTAATTTGGCAGAACAGGCCATTAAAGAATAATCAGATTAATACCAATGAACGTGGGCTCCATGTCAGTTAGAGACTACACCTATGAGGTGGGGGGACTGCACACAAGCAGCATGAAAATGACAAATAATAGATTTAGCTTGAAGTTTTACTGCCCCTTAGAGTACCCCCGTGTTACTGCACCCACAAATGCAACGCTGTGAAATCACGTGTTGCATTTGTTTCAGGGTGCCTGTTTTTAGCCTGACGGGGCGCATTCTTATCCGTTTCCAGATCCGGGAAGCGGTGTAATCTACCCCCCGACGAGAACAATTTAGTGCTGGAAAAAGTAAACCTGTGTTTAGAGTGAGAAATATTTTGTTGAGTAAAACAGAACGGTCCAAATATGTGGCAGCCCATTTGTCAGCAGTGCTTTGCAGTAATTGGAAAGCAACAACTGCAGTCATCGTCAGCTCGCTGTAAATGATGTTCTTCTGGGCTTCTTTCCCCCTCATGCAGAGTGGAGTGTGTGGGTGTGAGAAGGGTTACACTGAGGTGATGACCACTCACGGTTTCTTGGACTACTGCACCAGAACTCCGGGGTTGGACAACAATAAGAAAGCAGATGTGAAAACTAACTCTGGCAGATTAAAACCTGGGCCGTCTAAGGCCAAAGACCGCTACAACGAGTGGACCCTACGACCTGTTGGCCCAGGTACTGAAATGGAAATCATGTGTGCAGACCAACCAGTACTGCTACGACCTTTGAACCTAACTTTGTTGCTCACCGGGACGGGGGAGGAATTTAGGTCCATGTTTTTACACGAATTCATTATATATTACAAGAAAGACAATGTTCAATAGACTTTAAATGCCTAAAACTGTAGTCAGGACTAACCCTACTTATTTATTCTGAGCAGTGAGGAAAAAGTTCTAAAAGATATTCATAAAATAGATGTAGACTTACATATATTTAAAACTTTCTATTAAAAACTGCTTTCTGATTGCACAGATGGAAGAGTAAAGCTGTGGGTTTACGCCGTGACTGCTGTTGGATTCATCTTAATACTCTTCATTATAGCGTTATCGTTCCTGGTCTGGTATGTACCGTTTTCAACTCGGTGTTCAGTCTCAGAAACAAAAGATTCATTGTGGTTTGTGCGCATTCTGTATGAGAATGGAGAACATCAAGAAGGAAAGCAAGTGTCTTTCCTTGGACAGAACCCTGCCAAGTATGAGTTATAGTCTACTCTATACTTTGTCTGCTGTGTTGCTGTTATCAGATAATGGAATTCTTTGTAAGGACTGAAATCAAGTTGGGCTGCCTTGTGCTACTAAGCCACATGAACTCTTAGCTTTTCTTTCTTGTCTGTCCTTTTTTTTTTTTCAGTAAGCCATCCAAAACCACTAAGACGTCTCCCCCACCGCAGAAGCCCTTGACCCTGGCCTATGATGGTGACATGGATATGTAACCAGGCTGCTATACCTCACAAGGACACGCTCGGCATCAGACAGCCTGCTGCCTGTGTTCAGATTGTTAGGAAGCACATCCGTCACTTACTGTTTGCTCGGTTTTTGCAATGTCTCAAATAGATCAGCGAATAGCAACGATCACACATGATTTGCTGCTGAAGGGTAACAAATCTCGCTAGAGCCACTCGCTTCCTCAAAGAAGAGGAACCAGAGCTGATCAAAGTGAAAAAATGAGACATGGACCTCTAGTTTCTTTTCTTTTTTTAATGCTTGCAACATGAACACACAGTTGAAGCACTATTTAAAACCTGCGAAAGAAGATGAATGCACAGCTGTTGCTCTTGGAGGGTTTTTTTTTGTTTTCTTTTTTGTGTGTGTCAAGTATCCGAGGGACATCCTGGTTGACTCGTCAGCAGTCGCTCATGATATTCAAAGACCCACAGAGGTGGGAGTATTTGACTTTGTCTCATCAGTGGTGGATCTTTGTGAAAGGAAACGTCTCAAGCCTTTTGAGTAAACTAAACAGCCTTTTTTTGAATTTTCGACAATAAACACGATGGTCTATGCACTACGTTAGTGCTGATTCCGTTTTCCTTTCCGATGACTTTTCTAGTGTTTTAATTGTAATGCAAGTTTTTGCTGTCAGATTGTGTTTTGTTGATGATGCCATATGTTGTGTATATGTGAAAACCAAATGCAGGCTTGCCTTGAGTTTAACAATACAATGATGCAGTAATTTCTCCTCCCTTATTCTCCCTGGATTCTCGACCACTGAGGACAAAAATGAGTAAGTAAGTCAGAGCGGAGTAATTTGTACAAAACCAAAAAACGTCCGAGTATTTTGGTGACGAGTGCGGTATCGCACATAATGCAAATTACAGTATGTAATACCAGTATGATAAAGACCATACCTCATATGCAGTGCTTAAAGGTTATTAGACCACCTGCCATTAAAAGAATAATAAGAATAAATAAGTATTTATTAGGCAAATATAAAAAGAATTCATATTTTTAGATTAAAAAAATCAGAAATTAATGAAGCATAATATTCAACCACTAAAACTAATTTCTCTGTTCAGGAACACAAGGAAATAACTGTAATTTGACATTTTTTATCAAAAAATAACAAGCAGTTTGGGGTCTTTTTTTATTGTTTTTTTTAACTAAATGTGAAAATTCGTGGATATCAATGATAATTATTTGTCAGCATATAACAAATTTGCGCATACAGGTCGGTTTAACTGTTACAGAAACATAAAATATTATTCTGGTAATTACCGTTACTGTGTAATTAAGCCAGTTGTGGTATGAACCTTTCGATGGGTTGTGGTCTAATAAATGTGTTAAGCACTTTTTCACTAAATGCAAAGCAAGAAAGGACTAAGCATCAAAACATACCGGAGCATAGAGAGGACGAATTATCCACTGGATTACACACAGTGCTTTAACAGAGCAGATGCGCTTTATTTATTTAAAAATTGTCATATTTTAGTGCTTTATTTTTCATCCAAATACAAGGTCTTTTTTTGTTGTTGTTGTTGTTTTTGTACCATGAGTACAGGGCTGAAGACATAAAAGATAGCAAATACCAAATATTTATGAGCACATAATTTAATAATCCGGCAGCTTCTTATTTATTTTCTTATTCTAGTCTTATTTTCTAGCCCTGTCTTTTTTTAAAAATATATATATTTTCACTCATAGCATCTTGGTAGATTCGAGACTTTTCACCTTCCTTTTGTGCAATATTCACACAGCCCAGTGGAGAATGAAGTTCCTGGTATTGGCTAATTTTGGCTCTGATCGGAGTTTATGCTGTTTCTCGTTCTGCCAAGACTAACTGGAGATTTGGTCTTGTGTTGTCCGATCTCCTCCTGAATGTATTTTATCGGGAACTCTTTAATCTTAACGGTTGTGCATATACGGTTGTTACGTGACTGTATTCCAACAGCTGATTGTATGTAGGCATGCTAGATCCATTTTGGCAGAACATTCTCCAAGTGGCCTTTGCAAAGATTCTGTTTTACAATTTACCGAACATTTCAGAATCGTTTAATTTAGACAGTGTTTCTAATATTTGGCCGATAAAGTGACACAAAGGAACATGTGGAAAATGATGACAAGGATAACGAATAAAAGTAAAGTGAAACCCCTTTCTGAAAACATGACATACTAATTATTTACTGTATTTAAAAGAAAAAAACAGCCTGATTTGATGAGACGTCTCTCTGGTTATGTCCCAAAACACTAAAAGTATGTTCACCCATTGTTTACAGCATCATGCTGCTTGTGTTTTTATTGTGTGTACATGGAGAGCTGGACAAAAATGCAAATAAATTGTGAAACCATGTGAAATCAATGCACTGCTTTCTTTCCTCTTTGGTGCACCTTTTTAAATATTTTTTTGAGGGATGCTTTTGTTCTCCTGTGATCTCCATCGGCTCCTTGACTATCAAGTCCTGATAAATTCTAATTACTGATACAGGCTCAGAGGCAAAGCCTAGAATATATAAGCTGCTGATAAGATTCATCTTGCCCTCCAGTCAGATTCCCAGTCTGATAGTCCCGCAGGATGCACGCAGGTTGCGAAGGAAACAGTGTTTAAATCTTTTGTCTCATCTAATTCATTTATTTAAGACTGTCACTTTTGTTTAAGAGAAGGTTGAATTCAAATGCTTGTGTCACGGCCATCTGATCTGTGGCAAAGATGTGGGCCGATCTTGTCATGTTCTATTCATCTCATTTTAGTAGCTTTCAAGACATATTTGCACATTTCAGTGGATGCTTGTGAGCGGAATGAAAATGGCTAGTTTAATTAATTTTATTTATCTATCATATGAAAGCTGGCTGATTCTAATAAAATGCTGTATCCTGCAGTTTGTCAGGGCAGAGCAGAGCTTAATGAATGTTTAGCATCATCACTGCTTAATGCTTTAAAATAATGGCCATTATAATGCTTATTATCATTTATTACTAATGTATTATGTGTGAATCTGCAGCCCAGAGGAGTGAAGCAGTTCTTAGAGATATCTAGTTTCTGATATGTTCAGCCTCTCTAAAATAAGTCTGTTAATGTTTTTTCCAGGGGAAAAAAAGTCTTTTTAGGGTTTTATGAATGTATTAGGAATCGTCGGCCAGCAGACATTGAAACAAGAAGCCAGTTGCATTCAGATCGTGTTCATTACAGGTCTCTTGACCACCAGTATTCTCCATGCCTTTAGGATAATCCCATCAAGGTTTATATCAGGATCAGGATTTAATTGCATGAGACTCCTCTACAGTCAGTTTTAATCACCAGTGCTGCTGAAGCTGATAAATTATGACATTTCTTGAAGACTTAATACAAGGGCAGCTATCTTTGACTTCACTAAGTTATTTAGTTTGTAAGTTTAGGGGTTGGGGATGTTGGAGCTAGTCCAAAACTACTACTGCCTGATTCAGCTGTTTCACTGAAACTAACAATTAATCACTTACTTACATATAGATTTGTCTCGAGTGTGTTTTCAACCATGCTTTAATGTAGTGGCAGCAGAAAGTTAATGTTTTCACTTAACCCATGAAGATGTACCACTCCGTGTCCATCTACCTGCTACACTATGCTTTAGAACAAGAGTTATCAACATCACCTATGAACATTATCTGGATGCTCATTGTAAAGTTGCAACTGTGTAATAAACCAACTGTTTATTAATTAGTAAACATCCAGCCATCTATCTGTTTTCTTCCACATATCCAACGCAGGGTCAGTGTTAGGCTGCATCTCAGCTGTTGTGCCTCCCAAATAATTATTAACTGAAGGTAAATTGACAACTGATTAACCATTTATTATTATTATCGTTATTATTTAATAATAGGGGTATTAAAGTGTACCCCTATGTTGTAGTGTGGTGTTTAATGTCAAAGCAAATGATTCAGTGAACAACCAAGTAAAAAGTTTCTCTACATTCCCCTAACTCAAAAGTGCATTTTATCCTGTACTTATAACTAAGTGAATGGCAAACTAAAGATTTCTTCTTTTTAGAGCCAATATATAAATCCTTGCACGGTAACACATTCAAGTGAAATGGTGAACACAAAAATGTCAGTGTTGTCATTGCGAACATGTTATTACTGACATTGCTATTTAGCTCAAAGGACCATTAAAAGCTAGATTGAAGAGATGAGCGGCTGACACTCTTTTTAACTATGACCTGGCATCGCGTGCTTCCGATAGTGTGGTGGTTAACACGTTCACTTGGCGAGTGAAAGGTTGAGTCCTGCCAGAGAAACAAATTCCCTTTGGGGTTGGAAGGGCATCCAGCTTTCAGCGTAAAACCCTGCCAGATCAAAAATGTGGAGCTACCTGCTGTGGTAACCCCCTTGTTGCAAGGGAGCAGCTGAAGGAAGCTTTTATCACAGAGCAAAAATGCACAATAGTGTGTGTCTTGCTGGGCCTTCTAGGCAAGGCAAGGCAAGGCAAGTTTATTTGTATAGCACAATTCAACAACAAGGTGATTCAAAGTGCTTTACAGAGACATTAGAAACAAGAACAAATAAAAAGCATGATTTAAAATTGATTAAAACAAGCAAATAAACTAACTAACTAATTAACAAACAAACAAACAAACAAACAACAGTAGCCTGTCAACTGTAGAAAATAAGACCCGAGCATTATGGCTGTTTTTAGTGATGATGTCAGAGAAGTAGGACCTCCTTGCATTCCTCAGTTGTAAATTATAATTGTGAAGTTTCTCTTTATAAATGTCATAATCAACCTGGAGGTTTGTTTTTCTCCATCTGCGCTCAGCTTTCCTACACTCTCTTTTTTCATTTTTCACCAGTGTGGAGTTTCTCCATGGAGACTTTTTCCTTCCAGAGATAACCTTCACCTTAATGGGAGCAATAGTGTCCATTACATTTAACATGTTAGCATTGAAGCTATTGACGAGCTCATTGACTGACCCTCTGGACAGGTCAGGTGTTAATGGGAAGACCTGATAAAAATTGCACTACTGTGTTCAGTTATACACCGTTTTGTGATCACTGTTGTTGATATATTTGTGTGGGCTGAGATTTTACTTTAAAAGAAAACACAGTAATGATCAGACAGGCCCACATCAGACACAGTAACCTTTGAAATGCTCAGGCCTTTGGAGATCAGTAGGTCAAGAGTGTGTCCTCTATTATGTGTGGCCTCTGTTACATGCTGAGTCAGCCCAAAGTTGCCCAGAATGTTACTCAGGTCTTTAGTCCCTTTGTCCTGAGGGTTGTCCACATGAATGTTAAAATCCCCAACAATAATTAGGGATAGGGATAGAAAGACAGAGAAAGTGAGACAGACTAATAAATATTTGGTGCTGAATTTGACAGTTAGGCAGGCTGGGTATCTAATTAATCAAGAAGGAGAAAAGAAGGACTTCATGCCAGTCCACCCACTAATCTTCTGACTTCCATTTTTGGTGATTACATGAGCCAGCACACTGAGATCTTAGAGGGTGCAAAGGTGGAACACGGAGAACTGTGAGGTCAAAAAGATGAGATGGTGCAAGCTTATGTAATTAATAAAAATCCTGGTTTCCACATGGAGTCTCTGAAATAAGGACAAATTGTTGTTATAAGGTCAGTGCTTTTCATTTTCGTCTGACAGCATTATTTAGTTCAAGATGAAATTTTAATCTTCCACAATGTTTTAAAAAAAATTTTTAAAAAAGGATGCAAGACTTTCTTTTATGATGAACTGGAAAAATTGTGAAGTACTGATTTAAATTCACCTCAGTCAGTGTTTAGAGGTAAATGATGTCAAGTAAACCCAGTGAAATGCAATGATTTCTTGGTACATTTGCAAACTGAGACACACAAACCAACAAAGTGATTAGGCTATGTGTGTCGGTAGGTGAAGGCACGATGCTCTCTGAGGAGCCAAGGTTGTAAAATATCACTGCTAAAATGAAACGATTACGTCATAAATGTCGCACTTTCTATCCTAGATCTCATTCATCTCACTACTGCAGCAGCACAGAAAGAAAAATCAACAAACTGACAATAAACACGCTTCTAATTTCATGCACAGTTATTATACTTGTGCTGAAGATGTGCCAATTATCCAACCTGAATTCATAAACAAGCCTTTTAAACTTCTACTAATTGATCACAACTAATACAAGACGATAAAAGAACCGAGGATATTAGCTGTGTTAGTGAGTGCACTTACACACCGCTCGCTTACACAACACCTATCCTTGTGTTGTGTAAGTGACACAATGATGTAAGTGACTCAACTGACACAATAAAGAAGGGCTTCTTTATTATTTTCTAATAAAATGATTTCTTTTATTAGAAATCAAGTCAGTGCTTCTATCTTTCTTGACAAGTTGTTGATCTTAGCCTTGTTTAACTCATTTGTCTTGTTTTCCTATTTAAACACTCTTCATTTGAAGCCAGAGATGAAAAGGCATTTTTGTTGTCTTGTGACAGAGCTACAGTTTACAGGTGCTTTTTAAGGCCTAAAATAAAGATTTTTCCAAAGACTATGTGGCAGGTGAAGTGCTGCTTTCATCATCCATTTAATAATGACAGTAATAATATGGTCTGCAAATGTTGGGATGGGTTGGGAGGATCCTAGCAACAGAACCTGCTGGGAAAGACTGTTCCACCATTTTTTTAATTTTTTTTTTATTTTTTTACATTTCACAAAAACTTTAATAAGAAATAATCAGACTGATCGAATCATCCAACAGAGTCAAATTACTCTGATAAATTTTCTGCAACACAATGTGCAATAAACTACACCACAAAAGCATGTTCTTCTTTGTCATATCAATCTGTACTTGAGCACATTCCCAATCAGCTTCATCAATATCTGCATAACTATAAATCTGTCCAAGGCCAAATATTTTTCATCAGTTTCATTTCAAAGTATATTCTTTCCCAGCTATAGCGTGAGTCTCATGACCAGGAGTTCAAGTGAGATTATACATGTGGGGATATATATGGCTGATTTCCAAACCCCAGCTTGTACAAAAGGTAGAATTCAGTGAGTCAATCTAAAGAGCACCATCACCTTAAAGATAAATTGATGTAACCTAGTAACAGTACTCTAGATGTAACCAGCAAACCACAAGGCATCACTGTAAACTTTTAACTAATCAGTATAACCCACACTAAACAGCCTGATGTTTCATCCAACCTATTCATGTAGCACAAAACCAGCCCATTCATCCAGTCTCTTCTGCTTATCCCTATCCCAGCTACCATAGGGTGATAGGCAGGGTACATAACAGAAAGTAGAAAGAAACTTCAATTTGTGTTGCAAGACAAACACATAATTTAGCATAATTCAGCATATAGCTCCAATATCTAAATTACTTATTCCTGAGCTGTTATCTCCATGGCATCATTGGAAGCAACGACAGGCTGCAGCACACAAAAATTTAAAGTCATTCAACAGTGATATGCATTAGCCTGCCAATCAGATTTAATTACTCTTTAACTGGAAGTGCCAGAAAACTGTTCTGATTGTTCTGAACCGCTTTAACCCCTCACTACACCTTCTCAGACAAGGGGTCACACTGACCAAAGAATGATCTTGTTCAGCTCTCTTTCGCTCATTCAGTCATGCAGTTGTTATTAATTGCCTAGATAGTGCGATTGCAGACAATTGTTTTTCATTGCATAACATGCTGACATGCTAACATGCCCCAAAAAAAACACAAAAAAGCAAATGTGAGTCCTTGCAATGAAATGAATATTGTTCTAGTTGTATGTCTGACCTATATTTATTAGCTATAGACCACTAAGACCAGCAGCACTCCCCTCCTCCCCTGTACGCTCTTTTAAAGCACATTAAAAGGGATCTGTGGCATAACAACAGTCTAATTTGAGTTCTAGTCCTGATTCCGGTGTCTGGCAATTCTTAATCACAAACAAGACTTGACATTTACTTAATTCCCTTTCCTTCAAATTAAATGATATATCCTCATTTTCATGCTAAACGGAACCCCCTTTAAAGAGACTTTTACATCATGTCCTACATAACTCAGACAAAACTTACTAAAATATTTGTTTAAAAAAACACAATTATTGACACGGAAGTGCATGGTTATACAACTGTCATGAAATTAGAATAAATGTAAAAATTTCTCTTGTGGTTTAAAAAAGAAAAAAAGCATTTTAGTGTCCAAGTTTCATACCAAACACATTAAACACTATTTTTTCTTGAATGTAAAATAACGACACGGTATTTCTTTTATAACGTAATCTGACAAACAGCACTGTCGCCCTGTGTCCTTTGCACTTCGCTCTGCATAAAGCCAAGCGGAGACGCTGGTGGGAGGGTTTATTCCAGCCGGGCAGACATCCGGACATCAGTTCTGCACATGTAAGTGAAAACTGCCGTGTTTTAGCTCAATCTTCCTGCTGTTTAACAAATCATAAACAAATATGGCAAAGCTGGCTCTGCGACACATGTTCAGCGAGCAACAGCTGGCTTTCAATTGTTTTAGCAGCTGCCTACGCGTCGATGGACGCAGCAGACTCCCGTGTTTGTGTGGCGTAGTTGTGTTTCCGCCGCTAAGACTCCGACAGCCAAAAGCCGCCGATGATGTACCCGTCCTCACTTCTCTTGCACTTTCTTATGGTCTGCATTTTGTCTATTTCCACGACAGTTACTCACTTCCCCGCCCGATACTCTGTGGCCACTCTTGGCTGCTGATCAGACTGTCCTTCTAACATCACCCGTTTACGTGGTTTAATTTGAAACCGATGGCCAAGCGTTATATTGTGAACGTTGTTTTAATTCACCCATGAAAAGGAAGGTTTCCTGGTTATTCCTGGAACTTTGTAATATGCTTTGGAAACTTGTCATTGGCAACAGGTGCAAGTTTGAACATGCCTCAGGTGACGCAGAGGTAATCCCAGCCCACATTTATCTGGATTTGCGGATCAGTCATTGAATATTTGGTCCTTTAGAAGAGCAAGAAGTCACTGAAGAAATACTGACTTTTCATCTGAAACGTGGCTGTGGTCGAGAGTCAAATCTGAATGTTAATTTAATGTTGGATCAGCATTAAGATATCAGTGAAGCCAAACAGCGTGTCGACACTGGAATAAGACTGATTCATAGGGGTTTTTGTAGTTGACCAGTGAGGCTGAAAAGTCAACAATTTATAGTTGGTCGAAATTAAAGATGGTTTCACCTCTGCCACATTATTATGTTGAAAAGTCAGCGATTAATGTTGCTGATCCTGTGGTACCTGTTACTGTACCTGGTAGAATAATGCTAGCTAGGGTGAATTAGGAGAAAGTTAAGCCCAAATCAGAATAAAGTGTGTTCCTTTCATATTTTTATTCATTTTTTATAAATATTTTGCTTTGGTGTTTTCTTTTCCAGATGGTCTAACTCATCAGTTGGTCAATGTGGCAGTGTGAAGTCTGCTTTACCCAGGCAGTTCACAGCTACGGTCAAGACGGTGTGAAGGGAGTCTGGATGAAAATGTAGGAGTAAATTGACAAACCAAATTTTAAACCAACCCTGATGATAATAAAGTAAATAAACTGCTTTAACTGATGTGAAGTTGTCTGTTATTTGCATGTTAGAGCCTAATGTTAAATTGTACAGTTAAATATATTCATCCTTTATCTATAGCCAGGATAAATGTTATAATTGTGCTAATATTTTGAAGTATTCTTTGTAGTGTGCTGTATTAAATATTAGCTGAAATACCACTACCAAAGGTCCTGTGGACCTTTGGTAGTGATGTTACTGCTGTTCTAATATTGATCAGTGGTGCAAAAGGGAGTAGGACTCAACAGCAGTGTTCAACATTGATTCAGTTACATGTAAGTTGACAACAGACTGTTGTTAAAGCATGATTTCGGCTATTGTTGGCTGTCTGTTTCAATACTTGTGTTGTTTCAGGGTTGATTAAAGACCCTTGACCAGTTATTGATCAAACAGTGTAGGTAGACTGGATTAACTATTGTTATGTTAGCTGAGCTCAGTGTAAATGTCAGCATCTGCTGCATTTAAGAAAGTAGATAAATGGACATATGAAAGTGATTTATGATTTCAAATGTTATTGCTAAACCTAAGTACTAGAAACATGTCATGGTCTGGTATTTTTAGGACAGTCTCTCAAAAAATGTATAAATTAGAAAATTCACATTTATAGTAGGTGGCTTGTCATATATTTAGGTTTTTCTTTTCTTTGTCTTAGTTCCTGGATTGGTCATTGGTTTCAGATTTACATAAGTGTCTGATCACAAGCCAATAGTGGGCACCCAACATCAAGCAGCTCTCACTGCTGGAAAGTGGGATGTGTTGGGAAAATAAAAGAAACATATCCGTCGGAGAGCAGTGGCTCAGAATCTGTGCTCTCACTTTTAAGCCATTTCTCTAAATACACAGGCTGCTCTGTAATGACTGCTAAGATCTGGTAGTCATGGATGCATGCTCAGCTTTAGTATTCCTATAGATAAGTACAATGGGAGCTGAAGTGAAGAATAAATACAGGAAAGCTTTTGGAGATGTTGACTTAGGTGAAGTTCAATGTAAGAAAACTTATTTTTCAGGGATAAAAAGCAAAAATGATCCAGATGTGTCATTGTTAACAGTGTTTGAGTAACACGTCGTGGCAGGTCATTGTTTTTATATGACAGCAAGCATGTTAATGCTCACTTGAAATAATACTTTTTTGGCAGATTGTGAGCCATGGCATCTTCCCTCAAGAGTTTGGTTAATGATGATGACCGATACCAGAAATCCTTCCAGCTTTTTTTGGAGCGCTCGTCTGAACACCAGTGTATGCGGGACTTCATCCACAATAAACTGCCAGATATACTGGCCAGGTAATCTACCACACACAGCTTTGAGCAACTCTGCACGACCATACCATTCAACATGGCATGCATCATACTACAGCTGAATCTGAGAATCAAAGCAGTATTTAAAGCTAAGCAATCATTTACTGTCAAAACTCTGAAACTTTGGTGCACGCCTTAAAAACCTGATACAGTAAGGTTTAACTGTATTAAACATATGATTTAAAAATGAAGCTGATAAACTAGAGTACCATAAGTCAGGAGGCGTTAATAACCTTTAACCTCAGCTCCTTTTAATGTGGTAATTTGAGATGTAGATTGGGTAAAATAATTGAATAAAAAGTTAACTCATGTCTGGTGTTGTGGTGGTTAGCATCATCTCCTGACAACAAGAAAGTCCTGGGTTCAAATCCACCAGCCGGTTGTGGAGATTGTGTATATTCTTCCTGTATCCTCATGGGTGCTCTCTGGGTGATCTGGATTTAGTCCAAAACTGCAATCCCAAATTGGATAAGTGAAAGAAAATGGACCGATGGATGGAAAACCCTTAAGAACAGCCAATTAACTTTGACACTTGATATGTCTGTATAGGTTCTCAGTCATCTAGGTCATGGTAGACTTCATCTAAGCCACGGTAGTATGGACTTCTTTAAGTTTCTTTTGAAGAAAATTGCTTTCTTTCCAAGCTCCTTAGACTAGATGCATGGTAGTGTCAACATTAGTCGGGGTTAAAAGTAAGTGGGAATTGGGTGGCAACCATTTATTGTAATCTTATTAGATGTGAGTCAATTGAAAAAAATACAATCAGGCATTATAAAGTATATATTTTGTTGTGTGTCGTTTCTTATTTTACTTAACTATGCAAAGTCTATGAAGTCATTTTGAAACCTTTCAAATATCATTAAGAATAAGCCACAACATTAAAACCAAACTACAATATTGTTGAAGTACCCCGTGTGTCAAAGACGCATCTCTACACACATCTCTGTGCATGGATCTCTATGATTGCCCTATGAGCATTTACAATTAATTAGCAATTACAGCTAATCTGTGGAGCCTTCTTGGACTGGATTCTTCTGTTGCACCTTATGGATTATGCAAATAGGGAGTTTGAAGGCCGGGCAACCACTTTAGGGTGTCTGTCATGTTCTGTATGGCATTCCTGACCAGTTGAGCAATGTTTAGATCAGTGATATAGGTTTAAAAAAACATACACATAAATGCCTGGACCCTAGATAATTACAGTTTAACGAGATGATCAATATTATTCATTTCACCCGTGGTTAGTTTTAATGTTGGGCCACTTGTGATGATAAGCATCAGCCACTCATACCGTCAGACCGATTTGGAATATGTCGAGAGGTGACAAAATACAGTGTGAAAAGGAAGATCTGGAGCACACAGACCATTTAGTGACTAAGCTGTGTCAATCAGTCAACATGTGCTCTGCTTAATACTGCTGAAAGCAGTCAGAATTGCTGAGTGATTAGGACTGCACTACAGCCCAAAGCAGAATATGTAAGTACCGTTTCACTCACAGAATCAAATAACTGCCTACACAAGTGTACATGCTAGATTAACCAGCCAAACAATATGTGATTGTAAAAGACAATGACTGATTGCTGTGGAAATTCCATCTCTTCCTGTGTTATTTTCTGTTGATGTAGGAGGCAATTGACATGCAGCAGAAAAACAGACCCTCTCCTCTTCTGTGCAGGTCTAAAAAGCAGATCAGAGAGGAATCTGGAAAGATGTGACTCATGAGTAAATTAAAAAGGTGTTATTAAAAATCATACAGTGAGTGACAGAACATGCCACAGCAATAATCAAAGCCTGGGTATCTGTAGTTTCTTCAGTCGCTACTTCAGAACATCTCACATGCCCAAGTGTCAGGGAGAACTGACAGTTACAAGCCCAAAAATGTGACCCACATGTCACAGGTTGGAGGATGTGAACCTTTCTGAAGTGTTTTATCTGCTCTCTCCTCAGCATTGGAGATGGAAAGTCACATTTGAATGTCATTGGAGTTGGAAGTGGAGCTGGTAAGAAAATTCTGTTACCACTGGTCTAAATGTGACGCGTTAAAAAGCAGCGCGGCCTGCGCAGCATCGAAAGTGACAAGACATTGCGTAAGCCGTCTGTTACTGCTGTTGCTGCAGTTTTTTCATTTATGGTTGCAACAGGAAAAAAACAACAAAACTTTGCCCTTATTATCACTGCCAGCAGTTTGTAGACATCTGTCTAGTTTGTGAGATTAATCTTCAACCCAGGCCAGATAGCATGACCTCGCTGTTCTATAACTTTACTGCACATTGTTTTCAGTGCCCGTGATACAGCAAGGTTAATGTTTTTCCTGAGCAAACCCAGTACATGCCCCCAGAGAGCTGTTACCCTTTGGTTATGTCTCCGCCAATCCTTTTAATTTACTGAGCTGTCATGTCAGAATCATATTGGAGCATTACGGATTCTCTTTTCGGCTGCAAAATACATTAGAATGACTGGAAACTCCCCTGAAAGATATTATTCAATCTAAAAGATTTAACACGCGTCCACATGAGCTCCTTTGTACATGGCAACCTGTCACCTTCAGTTAGAATTAGAGCCAAATCCCTGGTTACGTGATACTGAAAAGGTATCGCTGTGATAACTATCTCTCATGGTGTTGAATTACATTTTTTTTCACTTCTGTAATTACTGCAACAGAAAATGTATGATTTTCTGCAAAACTGAAACATGCTGTTAGATGCTTCCTGCACCATTTCAACTGATGTTGATCTGTTTGGCTAAAAGTGGAAATTTTATTTTCAATTATTTTTAGCAGTTCGGGAACTGTGGGAAAGTGGGTCAAATGTGTGTTTGCGACTTTGTCTTCCAAATAAAAAGTGTGCCTGTGCCTTTAGGTGAGATTGACCTAGAGATGCTCTCTGAGCTCCATAAGAAGCACCCAGGGGTGACGGTGGATAACGAGGTGGTGGAGCCTAGCCGCCAGCAGCTATATAACTACAAAGGTACAGTCTTTACAGGCACACACTTCTCTCACACAACACAAAATGAATCATTGTATTCTCAGCTGTCCAAAATGGGGTTCAGTATTTATTTACAAGCAAAACAGGATATTATTATATTTTTATTGGTGAAAAACAGCATCTTAAGAATTCACCGGTTCATATATTAGCAGGAAATAGTCCTTTAACCACCAGTGGCGTTGTAGAGTTTAGCCTTAATGTCTGTAAGAATGGACCCGACTAAAGCATCTTTGAGTAAAACACTGAATCGTTACGAGTTTCAAGTCTGCCGCTGTCTGACCAGGATCCTTGCATACATTAAAGCTACAACCAATTACTCACCCAAAACTCCTATAGGCACGATATCTGATTAAAAATAATGCATAAAGCAGGGACTCCCCCGTTCCTCATTGTTGGTTTTTGTTGCTGGTTCTTTCCATTGTTCAACTTACAATCTAATGAGAGACACCTTTGCTGTTTAAAAATGTTTTAAAGCATGTTGAAATCTTTTGTTATTTGTGGAACTGATCATAATTGTCCCCTTAGATTTGCAGTTCAAAGAAAACAAAAGGTGTTTAAGTTTCCCCAAGATAGCAGACACATGCTGCGTTTTTACAAATGATGCAACATGAAGTGTAAGCCTCTACAAGAAGGGATGGGCGAGCTTATCATCTTATAGGCTGGATGGTCTAATTTTGCCACGTGATCTGCTTTGCAGAGGATTTCCAGACTTTCTTATTGACTATGAATTTGGTGAAAGTGTGATTGGTAATTGGTTTTGAAACAATTAGGACTATTCTCCTGGAGGTGTACTTCATGGCCTTTACCCCTCAGATGACTGGGTGTGTAAGAAATAGCAATATGATATGTAAGAAAAAAACCTCTTTGAATGATTGAAAGGTTCATTCTAAGGGGATTGTAATGTCGACATAGAGAAATAAAGTAAAATGTATGACATTTAAACTTTGCTCCGAGACATATTGATAGAGTAAATGAACCTCCTATTTTCTGTTGGAGAAGCAGCATTCCACCCACAAAAGACCTACCAGCCTACGACTGCAGATGCAATTAGCTCATGTAAATGAATCCATGAACTTACGATAAGTTGAATACCTGTTATGCTGGAAGTCAGTGGTGGATGCACGAACAGCAAAGAGTTTCAAACACACTGTAACATTTTAATTTCAATGCGTTGTGATCATTCTCAAAGGTCTCTGTGTGGTTGTGCCAAGTGGTCTCCATTGTTTTTAATGAAGTGTGATGCAAAACAAGTGCGTTGTTTTTAGGGGGGGGGTGCAAATTACAGAAATGCTCTCATCATTGTGACAAGTGTCAGCTCCGTTGTGGCCTGAAAAAAAAAATCAGCCACTCTAAGCTGTAAAATTTCATGCCAGCTTTATTTCGGTGTTAACTTGTAATAAATAACTAAGTAATTATCTGTCTGCAGTTTTAGTGTCACAGAAACCAGATTTAGATTACATCAAGTTCAACTGGAACACGATGACTGCCTCTGAGTTTGAGGAGCACTGGAAAGCCGAAAAGGCCACCAAGAAGGTGGACTTCATTCACATGATACAGGTCGGTGTCGATGAGCATACCCTGTGTTTTTTACACAGCTGGGTTACATTCATTTCTGGCAAATGGCAGCAGTAAATCCAATTAGAACAACTGCCTGGCACAGCGTTATAATTAGGCATTCTGTGAATGCAGTTAGTAGCTCATTATCTGTGGTGAAATCGACAGATGCTATACTACGTGAAGGATCCTGAAGCAACTGTCAGATTCTTCCAGGGTCTTCTTGGTAAAAATGGGAAGCTTCTCATAATTCTAGTGTCTGGTAAGTGGATATTTTCTTTCTCTCATGTGGGCGATTTAATTATGGTGCAAATAGCTAACGAACATACTGCTTATACATGCAATACATTTGGAGATGAAAGGTTTAAAACAGCATCTTACAGAAACAACCAAACCTTTTCCAGCATTCAGTTGAAATATAGTACACGCACATAACTTCAGAATATAGAGCAGCAGTTATACTGCTGTTTTAACTTATTTATTTTCACTTAATTCAGTAAAAATGTTCAAATTTATTGCTGCGAAAACCAAGAGTGGCCAAAACTCAATTTACTAAGACACCTGCTCTCAGACATCTCATGCTGCCATGCTGCCCAAAACCAGTCTCAACCCAAATGAGATTCTTCACAGCCAGTCCTTCATTTAAAAAAAAAAAAAAAATGCCTTGATATTAGTCTGACCTTTTTCCCCATGTCAACACTAATGAGTCCATAAATATTGCAGACAACAAAAGAGACAGTTTGCTAGCACACACCGATCTCCTCGACATCTTCAGTGTATGCTGAGGTTCGTGTCATCTGCTTTGCTCCTGGTATGTGAATCCGTGAATGTGTAGATGCATAAAAATGCAACTTTTAACTTCAAGACAAAAACCTTAAACAGGGAAAATAAACAAGGCTCTGAGTGTAATCCTGAAGGAGCTAAAGCTTTTTCTTATTTCCTACTTCCCTCTGAGTCTTTCCTCTGAATTTATTAAATACCTGAGCTGCGATGTAGCAACGTGATCCATGTAAGCATCTCCGTGGTGAAAAAATTGCTCTGATGCATATGAGGATGAATTCTCCCCGCATTGTACCACCAGCAAGTCATTATTCATTTATACTTATTCAGTCAAGTATGATTCAGTTTCTGGCCAATTCTAGACAAAAATTAGGATGGTGACCGTGCTAAACACCTGCTTGTCAAATTGTCATTGTTGTAATATAGCCTCTTTTTCATCTGTTCCAGGCAAGAGTGGTTGGGGGAAGCTGTGGCGGACATACAGAGCACAGCTGTGTCAACCCGACATAAGTCAGTGTGTGACCACTGGAGACATCAAAAGCTTCCTGGACTCCAAGGGAGTGCGTTACCAGAGCTATGAGCTGCCATCTCAGATGGATATCACCGAGTGTTTCACTGAAGGGGATGAGAAGGGAGAGCTGCTTCTTGATTTTCTCACTGAGGTGCTGGATTTCAGTAACACAGCTTCACCTGAGCTCAGAGCTGGTGTCCTGGAGATGCTTCGGCACCCAGACTGTAGTGTAGAGTCCAACGGTAAAGTTATCTTCAACAACAACCTTGAAGCAATAGCACTAGACCAGCTCTCCTAAACATGTACTGTCAGTATAGTAAATGTAGGTGGATCACATTGTTTGATTTATTTTGCACTTGATGTATATAATAAGCTGGGTAGAGGATATCTACACACCTGCTTCCATTTATATATTTTGTCTACTTACTAATAAAATAATGACTCCATAGACTGCTGTTGTTAGAGCATTTCTTAACAGTTCTGTAAAATCAAAGGTTATGCTTGTATATAAGTGAATTGGTTATAACTACTGTTTGTTATGAGTCTCACAAATAAGTCGTAAACTGCTTCGGACATTAGCTTTAGATTTCACCGTCGTATCATTTTTAATGAGCTGTATTTGGCAGGCTTCGGTGCTCCACTGCCAACCCCATTATGTTGTTTTCATTGGAACATGTATTAATCAAAATCTAAAAGTAAACAGAACATTAAGCAGTTCAGTTTTCCATAAAGGCTGATCTATTTTAGATAAGCTGAAAGGTTGTAAGCTGTTTGTTATACAGAAAAACTTGAAGATGATATTTATTTTAATGTGAGAAGTAGATGAATTCAAGTCGCTGCTTATACTGGACGTGTATAAAGCTGAAGTAAGTTACTTATACAACTGATTCTAAGATGAAGCTGTCACAATAGCATTTTGAAATTAAGATGGTTTATACATTAAAAATAAATTGTTTTCCTAGATGAGTAGATTCATCGTAATCATGGCGTTGTGACTGATTTGGGGATTGTTTACAATAACTGTTACAACCTTTTGCAGCTTAAATATATTTATGCTCCAGAATGTCTTTTCAGCTCAACAGCTTGTGCTGTTAATATTTATAAAATGGTAAAGATGATGTATGCTGTGGCAGCAGATGTTCTGCAGACACTACGATATAGCTGAACTTTTGGCACCATCTTGAGGACAACTTTACTTACTGATCTGCAAACACAACCATGTAACCATGACATGTAATGTATGAAATCATCTAAAGCAGTGTCTGTGAAGGTTCTCAGTCATCCAGGTCACCGTAGTCTAAAGAGCTTAGAAAGAAAAGCATCTGGACTTCTTTAAGTTGCTTCAAGATGCTGCAACCCTCATTCAAGAAGCTTCTTCAGTTCTAAATCTAGGACCAGAATCTTAGACCATCTAAAGCGGTGCATGCTTTGCATATGTTTGGTTAGTGTTAAGGGCAGGTGAGGCCAATTGAACAGGTTGAGGAAAGCCCACTATTTCTGTTCTACAGAGAAAATGTTGAAGCCCAGCCCATTTGTGGAAGAGAAGAGAAACACCACAACTTAAAAGAAGGGGGAGAGCAGTTGGGTCTCTGCCCTCATTCGCCACAACCAGTCCAACAGTTCAGGACGCCCACTATTTGTGCTTTAGAGAGACTACTTTGAAGCCAGCCCACTTTGTGGGAGGGAATGTAAAGTGTGCAACTCAAAAGAAGGGGAAGAACTCGATTTCCACAGAGGCTACAGCTATTTAAGGTATTTTTTTTTTATTCTTATGATGTAACTATATAATTAAAGTGTGGTGAGCAACTTGATTATGTTGTTGTTTTTGATTTCTGTGCATTGCAGGAATCAGTCATGGCTGCAGAAGCACAGCACACTTGTTATGAGGGTGACAATGTCCACATTTTCCAGTTCTATCTGGAACACTCAGGAGAGCACAAGGCCATTGTGCAGTGTGTTAACAATCTCCTAGCAAGAGAATTTAAAAGGTACAGCAGGAAATGAAATGCTTGAAGTAATAACCCATATTCCAAGCTAAGAGTAGGGGACAGACTGCTCATGCAGCACTACAGTAATGACTGTACTCAAGGGTTGGAATATGAAAACTTTGACGTAAGTTGCATCTGTGTCCTCCACTTGTCAACAGTAGATGCTTTATACCGCCTGAAGTTCCACCACAGTATGGTCTCTGCTAGTTTATGGAAAGTCGTTTGAGCATTTATCCATTTAGTTAGCCAGGCTTAAATTGTTGCCTTCCTTATGTTACGTGCTGTTTTAGGGAATGGGGTAATTTAGCCCACCAGGGTCTGTGCAGATAACTTCAAAATGTCTTTTTAAAGGCAGAAGAAATTGCCTACAATTTCATGCAAGCTGCAGTGCACGCACACAATCTGAATTTTCATTCAAAAACTCAATTTCTTTCAGATTGTCCCTACTATGTCAAAACAACCCATTTGGTGCTAAATTGGATCAGCCTGATGGATGATGCTATGCTGTGATTGGTTATTACATTTTTATCCGTATTTGTCACACAGCTATTTAAAACAGACGGGAAGACTAGAAGAAGGGTTTCTTGTCTCTTTCACTGCCGCACAGCCCTCTTATAAAAAGTTTCTTTTCACCATGATCTCCTGAATATCCACAATTTGTCTATTGAAATAATGTTAACTTGTGCTCAGCAAGACTGGTCATTTTTTTAATAAACCCCCTGAAAGAATTCAACAGTACACTTGCAGTTTATCCTTTACACTTGTCTTTATTCACTTGATAGCACAAACATCTACTGTTTACTTAACTAAATGTACCTCACCAACTTATTTATTAAATGAAAAATGCTTTGAGATATTCTGTAGTCTGATAGTTTGCAATAGATTAAATTCCATATTGTAAGTGAAATGCTTAATAACAAAAGATGTATGGCTTTCAGCTTTTACATTTTCATATTTTCCTTTTAGATTTTGTGATCGTTTAGAGGTTTGGGCTGATCGTTTTGAAAAGCAGCTGTCATGATGCTCTTGCTTTGAGCTCTGTAATTCGTTTTTTCACAAAAGAAAACATCCATGCTTTCAAACAGTCACTTCTTAGATGCTCTTTTTAGACCACCATTCAGGAGTGAAGCTGTTTTAAAAATTAAGCAAGAAGCTGAGCCGTGTACAACCCACTGAGCTGCCAACCCATCTACTCAATGATCCAGTCTAGCACCAGCCATAATAAATTAGACAGCTATAACACAGACTGTATACGCATACTGTACACTTTCTTTAACGGTTTATTAACGTTCTTATTTTTGATGCAGGATTGGAGAGGGTAAAAGCAGCCTGGGCGTTCTTGGTGTTGGAAGTGGTGGAGGTATGTGATCAAATATAACAATAAGTGTAATATTAATTGTAGTAGCATTACTGACCATTGTATATGTGTGCTGTGGTAATTCTGGCTTATTTTGTCATGTGGCAGTGTGAAGTGGGCAGGAAAACTGCCCAAAATGCAGGCTCACAAACAGGACTGAACTCAAAACTCTTTAAGCTTTATTACTGGAAATACAGAGGACATGAAACCAAACTGGGGAAAACTAGGAAACTAACAAACAGCCAGAGTATGAGGGAGATGCAGACATAAATGCACACAAGGGGAAATGAGGGAACAGAACACAGGTGGGAACACAGCTGAAAGTAATCTAACTAATGAGACAAGGAAGCAAAACTGAACATAACGCACACAGCACAGGAGGCTAACAAAGGAATTATGAGAAACCCACACTGAGACACAGACTGACTAAACACAGGCAACAGGGGGAGCGAGAGAACTTAACATGCATAACCAGACATGATGGACTACACAAGGAGGCACAAATAACTTACACAGGAGATGTTGGAGAAGACACAGAAGCAAGACCGAGAGACTGGCCATGAGAGGGATCTAAATGATTAAACAAGGGCTAGGAACTAGAACTTAACAAAACTCAGAGGCACTCTAAACTGAATATCAGCATCTTAATATTCTGCAAAAACAAAATAACAAACTCAAAAACGGGTCAAAGACTCAAGACCATCACATATTTACTTGTTTTAAACCAGTGGTTCTCTGTGGCAGTCCCCACAGATTAAAGTGGAGCAGCTGAACGAACAGGGTTTTTTGAAGAAAATAGTTTTCTGATGTTTATTTCACTAAAATGTAATCCTGGATACTTTTTTTTTTTTTTGGTTTCTGAAGTGAGACATGCCAGAAAAAGTTTGAGAATCGCTGTTATAAAGCTCCAATTAAACTGATTACCATGCCCTTCAAAGGCGTGCAACAAAGAGAATTCATAATAACAGTGTCTGTGGGGGCATTAATACATTAAAGTCACTGTCAAAGCTATTGCAGATTGCACTTGGCTCCACATATGATCAATATAGGTCATAGATCACTGCGGTTATTGCACAATGACATCAAACAACAAACTGTTAATGATTCTGTTAATCAGAATGATAAGAAGTATTACACACATCTGCGTTATATATATTTTTGACTTTTCTAAATAAATTTCAGGTTTTTTTTAATGTGTTCTATACTATATGTTTTGGAGCATTTTCATTTTAAAGCGTTATGTGGAGCCACAGGTGTTCAAAATCTTCTTACTTCCTGATTTTTTTTTTCTTTTCCCCAGGTGAGGTGGATGCTCAGATCCTCACACTGCTGCAGTCTGTATTCCCTGCTGTTCCTATTACTGCTGACATTGTGGAGGGCAGCTCTGAACTCTCAGACAACTTCAAAGGTACTAACCATTCACATTCACACCACATGTTGAAATATTTTTACTCTATTTTCAGATGGGTTTCCTCTTCAGGCTCTTCTTTACCTTTCTGAAAAGCCGATGTATTAGTGCCAGTAGTGAAAGTACTAACATTATCAGCTGACATTTAGAGCTTTCTCAAAATGCCAAAAGAAGTAGTTACTTTGTGTGTTGTTAAAATTCATCATGCACTCATTTGTGTTGCAGTACCTGAAAATTGTGTAAAACGTGCATACATCGTCATCTGAAATCATTTGTTTCACTTGTATTGTCTGTTGTTATGCATAGGAACAAACCCCAAACTACTCATACGTCTGCTGATGTTACTATAATGTGAATGCATCAGAAGTTTTTTGGTTCTTTGTTTTGTGGTCTTCTCATGTACACCAACGAAGAAGACTACAATCGCATCTCCCCATATTTATTTTTACTTTTCTTTATATGTTCTTAAAGTAGTTCATTCTCTTAAATGATGTCTGCCAGCGTTTTATCTCAGTGTAATCAGTGTTTTGATGTATCGCATATACATAAGCATAGATCTCAATGTTATTGATGGCTATTTGGTTTTGTTCATCTTAAAGCTTTGGTAGCAAACACTGCCAGTCTTCAGAAGATCCCATTTGGCTGGAACATCATGAGCAGCGAGGACTATGTAAAGCAAGTGAAAACGAAGGGCGAGATGAAGAAATTTGATTTCATACACATGATTCAGGTATTACGAGTTTTCCTTCTGCAGATTCATGGCAAAAGAATAGCGGGAGCACATTGGCTTTGTCACTCTATGGTGTCTTGTCTTCTCGCCTAAGGTGGGATTGTGGTGAGCTAAAATCTACTGCAAACTATAAAGTATAAGTATTGTAAAGTGTAATATCCTTGTCTGACTCTGTTAACAATGAGATATATTTGGGTCCTCACTAAATCCTGCACTGCTGCTTGAATTCAGTGGGGACCGCAGTGGGAGTAGAGTGTATTCTGACAGATAAATGTGTAATTAGTGTGATAAATTGTCAAGCAACCTCTGACGAAATGTCCTGGCAGATTTATTGTAAATGATAACACTTAATTCATTCAAGCTTTAGAAAGTTCTCCCCATAATGTTCCCCCGTACAGATGATCTATTATGTGGAAAACCTTTGTGAAACTATCAGCTTTTACCACAGCCTTCTAAAAGCTAACGGCAGACTTATGATCATCGTCGAAGCAGGTAAGCCGAACTTGATTTTAATTATCCTTAATTAATTAGTCCGCAGTATAACAGTTTAAAGGTGTCAAATTCAGATTGTGTGAATGTAAAGAAAGTATACTATACATTTTTGAGAACATATTTGTTTTATGCTCCTGTTTTTACCAGAGATGAGCCTTGTTTCAAACATATTTTTCTCTTTGCGCTGGAAGAATGGTGCCCTCTTGGGGTTATATTTTGTATATAAAATCCATATCTGAGCATTTTTGTTTTGTATTTAATGCATTTGAAGGGGAAACTTAAAAACAGCTACTTTAGGTTTAAATTTAAGTTGAATTAAAGTTTATATTCCATTAATAATATTGAGTTATTATATTTATAATGAAGTTCTGTTAGGTTTGCACATAGCTGGCCTTCAAGGAGCTACTTTTTACTTTTAGATTTTGAGTAAATCCTCTTGACTACTTTTGTTTGAAGTATTTTTTTATTCAGAAATGTATGTGATTTTCAATATCACACTATCCAGCCAACAGTGGATGGGACACCTTGTGGAAGACTTACAGCAAGGAGCTGTGTGTAGGTGTCATTAAAGAGTACCGTTCATCAGCAGAGGTCATTGCCTGTCTGAAGAGCCTGGGTCTGAAATACGATGAGCATTCAGCTCCCAACGCCTTCGACATTACCGAGTGCTTCAATCCAGGCAGCTGCCATGGAGAACGCCTGCTGAGTTTCATGACAGGAAGCGACAAATTCCACAAGTCCTTCACCCCAGAGATCAGAGCGGGCATGTTAGATCTTCTAAGGAGAAAGTGCAGCGCAGAGAAGGATGGCAAAGTGTTGTTCAACAGCGATCTGAGCTGCATTCTTGTTCATGCTTAAATATATGCTGTGGAGAAGTGTCCATCTATTCCGCTGGATCTTTATTCTGTAAGTTTGTCAGAAAGAATGAATAAAATCAATATAGTTCAGTTTATCTCGAGTGAGTAAAAGTTGTGGCTGTACAAGAAGACACATACGTTTAGCTACTAAGTCGCTTTGATCAAACGTTGGCCTTTTTCGAATCTGTAAGCAAGTTTAGTATCGGTATGACCTTTTAAGATAAAGTCTCTATAATCTATATCTTTACAGTTAGAACAGCTCTAATGTGTGGAAAATGTCAGCTCTTGTGATAAAGCCACAGACAATAATCACCCGGCTTTACAAAGTTTTCCAGTTATTGCTCTGTATTTACAATTTTTTTTTTTCAGCCATCAAGGTTGTTTTGTTCTCAGTTGAATCTTAAACCTAAAGAAACATTGGATGCCAGTGTTGTTTCACATATGCAGCATCTGTAGCCTAATTAGGCAGCTATTCCGTAATTAATTTTTTTAAAATCAGTGTTAATATGACATTATGGTTTGCAGCAGATTTAACCTTTTTCATTTTTATCTTACAGTATAAAAAAATAACAAAGCACTTTATTTATTAGCAAAATGAAGACAACTTTTGGCATAGTCTTAGTTGACACAATGTATTTTCAAATGGGATTAAAAAAACATTCCAAAAGATACTAAATACAAAAAAAGAATATTTATTTTATAACATTAATTATCACTGATAGATCATACATATTGAGTTGTGCTGAGCTGGCAGGTCTTTGCTGAACTCTGATTAAGGATGTGATTAGCTGATCAATATTTATCATTGTGCACAATCTGATATCCATGAGGTGTCACATGATTAGCTAGTTCAAACATGAGTTCAAAGAGGGAATCTTTTTTTTTAATTTAAATAAACTGCTGTTCACAATAAAGCCTGCAGATGGTGCTGCAACTCTCAAAATGCAGGTGAACCTGCATTATGCTATGTTGCACTAACTCCACTTGGTGGCATGCTATCCCTACATTCAGTAAGGCCATGACAGCAAACGGTGGAAACTTTTATTAGCCATATCAGTGTGCTTAATATTAAGCATTTAATTCCCGAGCTACCAGTGGTTATTTGACTGTTACATTTTCAGCCCCCACTCGCCCAGTTATTTCATTTCTACACTGGCGTTATGCCATCTGCTGTGGCCACATACGCACAAAATCCAGTGGAACGGCTGAGGTCTTGTCTCAAGCTATCTGGCAAATGTATTCTGGCTGTTCATTTACCTCATTAGCTTTAATAGATCAGTAATTGAAATTCATCAGAAATTCTTGTCAGTGCACTCCCCCCTGATGTCAATGGGCTTTCAGCACCTGCTCAGGCTCCATTACTGGGGGTCCTCGCTGGGCCCTCTCATACCACAGAGTGACAGAGCATTAGTCACAGAGATAATCAACCTCAATACACTGCTTGCCACTAATGTTCTTCAAGAACTATTTACTTCATGTGGCAGTTGGTGTCTTATCAGGGTAGAAGTTCTCCACTAGATAAATGTGATGAAATTTTTATAGATCACCTTGTTGTCCAGGTGATTGATTATACTCAGAAGTGCCGAACAGCTGGGTATTGTCATATTATTAGCTGGATATTGTTTTTATTTACTTCCTGCCACCTGCTTATTAGCTGATGCCATAATGACAAGCCACGTCTTTGAAGGGTGCGTGATGCAGATTTCTATTTGCTTATGAAACTCACAGGCTTTTTATTATGCAGACGATGCAGAGAAAGCTGTGGGTTCCATAACTACTTTCTTCCCATATTGGCCATGCAGCACGCTGGTCAGATGTCAGATGCTGCAGTAAAATTTTAACATGATTGAGGAAGCCTCTAGGTGAAAGTCTTTCTCAGAAAAGTGATCTCTCCGGTATGGCCATCTGGCGGGCAATCAGAGCTGAACTTCTAAGTTGTGTCTTCAATCTTTAGGGGCAATGAGGAAACAGGCCATGTGTTCAAAGTGTGACTACTGGTATGCCTTAAATTATGTGCTGTACCCACTAGTAGGGCTGTTTTTAAAATTATTTTCTTGGCTCAGCAAACGTCTTTGGCACGTGTTGTTAGGCAGAGAATATGCTTCATTCACAGCTGCTTTAATTCTCCTGTAATTAATGAATTTAATATATCACTGCTAAAAAGTATCACATGTAAAATTTAAAAGCTAAACCAGAGTAAAACAGAAAAACGATTTTAAAAAACAGCATTGTTTTTGCTCACTAGGAGATACCATCGTCACACCTACTGCACCTAACGCGTATAAAGAAATTACCTTGTTATTTTGTTGACCATAACTTCACACCATTTGTTTTCACGTGTAATAGGTGCTGATAGTGCACATACAGAAGCAGTGTTAACCCATAAATATAGCAACTGTGGAGGTCAAGTAATGTGCATTGTTTTCCATATGCGTACCTTTATTCTGCTGTAAAATGGTTTCCAACAGTCTTGCCGATGCTAGTGTATCCTAGAATACTAAAGCTGGTAGGGATAAACCTAATCCCAGCCACTAAATGCACATTTATGATACCAGTGCTTGCATTTATTTGTAAAGGCAAATAAAAACGAAAGCAGCGATGACATTTTTGGTATTTCTCTAATCTGAATTCACACGGTTTGGCCAAATTGACTCTTCAGATGTCTATCTTCTTTAATAATATAGCCTCTACTCTGGTTTACTCTGTATGGAGAGCCACTGCTGGCCCAGAAGCATCTTCTATCAGCCATTATGTCAGTGTGTAGCCCTCTTTGAGAAAAGAGCAGGACATAAACCGGCCCTAAAATACATCACACACACTTTAATGGGCAGAGGCTGCGGCTGGGCCTTGAAATATAGCTCTGATACCGGTCCTGTAAATGGCCGTCCTCTGCAGCATATTTCATTCTAGAGAATTAGTCCTGTTTAGCAGCCGTTGTTATATAGCAGCTGTCCTCCATAGGTCTGAGTACAGCAGAATATGGCTATTTGATTGATGATTCCCGGGACTTTTCTTAGTTTGGAATTTTATCTAACGTCAATTAGCAGTCGATAGAAAACAAGGTGGAAATTCCTGCTGAAAAATTTCTCTTCTCTTCAAGTCGGTGCAAATTCTGCTGCGCAGAAGTGATCTTATAGAATCAAAGGCTTAAATCAATCCAAGGCGATTAACTACAAATCAGAAAGGGTGGAATGGGGTGACTCTACTCTAATCAAGTTTACCTTTGTCTGTCTCATTAATCTAGCGAATCAAGGCCTTATAGCCTGATGTACAGGACCGTTCCTGTGGGTGTGAATATGGAGAATTGCCACAGATAAGATATGGCACCATATTTATTCCAGAAGTGCCATTAGTGGGACAGATAAAGCAGGACAAACACGCCACTAATTGACCGCTTCTGTTCATATTTTTGATCAATTACAGATAACACACATTTGATGATTTCATAAATCATACTAGTTTAGACTTTCTTTTTTCTAGCACAGTCGAGAGGAAAAAAGTTGAAATGAAAAACGGGCCACTTTAGAAGAATTCTATATGTGTCTGACAAACAGTGATAACAATTTTGTGAAACAACTTGATATTTCTCTAAGCCATGCTCTTTTAAGTCAATATTTGCTGGTTTGATGGAAAAAAAGAAAAAACAGACACTGTCACTTACTCGCTTTGTCAACTGGGAGAGTTCCTGAGGGCAAGCTCCTCTTTAATTACACTCTGTGACGTTTACCCCCACTAAATGCCCCTCACAAGGTTCAGGGTTTGGGGCTGTGCTTGTCATTGTGTGGGAAGTGGAAGAAGAGTTTTTTTTTAAAAAAGGAAACCTAATGCAGAATAAGAGATTTTCTCTTGAAGTTGTTGCTCAAATAGGGTTTGTTTGATATGCAAGCTGTGCTTTTATTAACTACTAGGTTTCTCTGACATGATTAGAGCAGAACTATTTTTTATTTATCTTAAAAAAAACATTTGCATACTTTTAATGTTCATAATACTATAAGTATGGATTGTGCACACTCATATGTTTAACTTTAATATATCTCGGGCTCTATAGCCACACTGGTGATGTGGGTCAGTCTGCCTGAAAGAGCTGTTCACCCTGCAAGAATTTAATTAGTCTGGGATTCAATGGAAAATAAATAAGTAATGTTTAGAGGTTTCGCGATGCTGTTGCAAAGGATAAGAAAGGAAATCTGCAGGAAACACTGAGAAATCATTGAGTCATGGCTTGGAAAATGCCAAATTAAAGATACTGAATGTTGCCATCCTAACTATCAGTGACTTCAGTGTATCGACAGAGGCCTTTCAACACCCTTATCGTTTGAACCCTATAGATGATATCAGCTATGTTTTATTACTGTTATTACTGAAGATGATGTCTTTCTCTCTCTCCCTCTTTTGCAGCTGTATTAGTGAAGAGATACAGGACTTGGAGTAAAAACTGATCATGAAACAGAGCAATCCTGCCAGAAGTTAATACCAGTAGCAGGGATATTTGTACTTAATCCCTGTCAAGAGAAAAAGAAAATAAGACCTTACATTTCCCCGCAGATCTGCTATGGCTTTATTATTCCTCATTGCATTAATCAACTTGTATCTCGTCTTCTGCTTTTATTAAATGCCGTTTCTGGCTCACATCCATTCATCGGACCTTAAATATCCTCCATCTCTTGGGTCTGAGCTTGATTGTGCATAGGAAATGAAGTTGGAAACTTTGGAGCTCTATTTAAAGCGCGAGTCCCTGATGCGACCCCTCCCTGCCTTAATAACTTATGAACAGGATCCTCTGGTCCTTATTTGGCCTCATAGTGTTTCTGACAAAATCAATTATAAAGAAATGTGAAACTCTTTGTATCCATAAACAGGTGTTTATAGCCCCGGTAAGAACCTGAACACAATAAAGATGGTCGCTGATCTTGATATATTGTAGTGCAGGTGTTCTGGGGTATATTTGTCATCTGATGTTTGTTTCTTTAAGAGAGGAAATGATTACATTGTATAGAAAAATGTGATTAGATTTTTTCTGAATTACACATAAGCAGAGAACCAACTGGAGAATATATGCACAAGTTCAGTGTTGTTACAAAAACATGAAGAGATTTAGATTTCAAAGATTTCTGACTTTGGTATATGAAACATTCAAACACTTAGCATTAGGGAACAGAGAAAATCATTAACGGATGTCACTTTACTTAAGTGCATTTGCTGCAATAGTACTTTGATATTTTTGTGCCAAATTTGTATCTATTTTTAATTTTTTTTTTCACTCAGTCCTTACAAGATTCGATCCTACTTGCAAATCAATAGAGGTATTGATGGGTGTCAGATAAAAACCATTACGGCAACCAGCTCTAATTCTTCAGCTGAATTGATTTCATTTTAAATGATCCATGTACATCCAGTGGAGCACACCACCACTGTGAGTGTGTTTTACCTTGACTTCATGCGAGAGAGACGTTATTCATCACCAAGAGAATGTCCCTTCTTCACACCCCAATAAAAAGCAGAGGAATGAAGCTTCTGTGGGTGCTGTCAACCCAACACTGCTTTATAAAGGATGACACAATTATATTTTACCAGCTCACCAAAAATGCTGACAAGCCCTGGTTCAATAAAACACAATTCTGCACCTAGAGAAGCATGCTGGTTTCTGTGCTATGGAGTCATAGCTCATGAACTACAGAATGTCATAACACTGAAATGCTCATCGAAGACATCAAACACATTTATTACAATTAAACCAGAGGAAGTGGGCATGGCAATGTTAGGAACCCAAAGTAATATAGTGTGTACAGATCTAGTTTAAGGGTTTCAGTGTTGCAATGCTCCGGACTCTTTGCATGACGGTCTCTTTTGCTGGGAAAAAGCTGCTCTGCTCATAGACAAACTTGAACCCCTTATTTTCTCTCTCAGAAATAAACAGATGACATTTGCCTGTGAGCAAACAGAAGTTAATGCTGCATTACCGTCTATCAGTCAACTTGGAAAACACTTGTCTAAAGTATGATGGAGGATGTGTCGACAACATTAAAAGACGACTGCTTCCTAAACCTGAAATCTTGCAAATTCAAAGACAGCCGGCACGATGCTCCAGACAGCCGACCGTCAACGCCCTGCTGTTTGACGCTTACTAGCGGCAGGATATTGCTGCTTCTTAGCGGACTGCGTGTTTTTTCCTTGGAGAGAGACACATCTGGCTCTGGATAATCTCTCCTTAGTCTTCTCTGTGTAATGCATGCAAAGCTGTGCTCCATGTAATTCCCCAACTGCTCTTTTTTTCTCTTCCTTGACAAGTGTAAAAAGGCCAGTAGTATAAAGTATATCGCATACAGTGTTAGTAACCTGGTCTTACTTTTAGCCATGTTGCTATATATCCACACAGATATATAAGTGCAAGTAAAGACTGGTAAGAAGTTTTATCCATTTGCATGTATCTTTTTGGGTTGTTTTTTTTCCATTCCAATTTCTGTTGCTTAAAAGGAAAAGCCCAATAAAAACAAATTTGCTCAGGAGAGAAGACTACAATACTTAATGACAAAGTGAAGGCGGCTCAAGATGTGGTGGTATTATTATTCTTGACACAAGTAATATATAAACATGCCATAATTATGCTTTGTAACAGGAAATCAGGACAAATTGAAATTGAACGTCATGCAATGTTAATGTTAATGAAATGTGCGGTGCGTAGTTGGATGCCTCGAGCCTGGAATATTATACGTACTTGCACCCTCACTTGTTTATTTATTAACAGAGGAATTGTCTGCTTCACTTGCTATCACTGAGGCTTGACAGCTGCACAGTCCAGGTGATGCATGAGCCAATATGTGGACTGGAGAGGGTTCAACGTCGCACATCAATATGAAAATCAGTTTCTGGCAGAAATAGCCCAAGGCAGTACATCCAGCACCAAAAAGTGACTAATCTTAGGGTCATAAACCCTGCACAAGACGCCCAGGGTCTTTTTTAGAGAGACAGAATTCAGAAATGCCATCATTTTCCATTCCACAAGCCAAGGACCTCATTCCTTGCATTAGCAGATTTCTTTTAATAGTGTGTGAAATGGCAGGGTTGCCAGAACTAAGCAAGAGCAAATAAAAGAGAGAGAGGGGGGGGGGATAGTGAAAGGTGACCTTAGTCTCTGGAGCGCCAGATTAAAACTTCAAATGCTCAGCCAGTGGCTCTCCTAAAGAAGCAAAAAGACCATAGGCACAATGTTACAGTAGATGGAGGTGGCTGCCAAATATCATCTTCTTACAGAAAGGGATTATGTATTTCACAAGGCAGTGGTGGTCCCATTGGTGGGAATATTAGTTCGTGTATTGTTCTCCAGATCTGCATATATTTCTGTTTATTTTTTTTTCTTTTCATGACTTTCAGAACTTCTTAGCAGTAGTCTGGTTTTAAAAAGGAGGCTTATTGTATGTGCAAATTTTTTACTTTTTGGATACAGTAAATTTACATACATGTGTATTTGGCTCAGTGTACTGTAAATAAAAAATACCATTAAGTTATTGGTAGCGCAACACATGTTTTAATGGTAGGCCTACTAACAATAGAAGTCTGATATAAGGATAATATAGAAATTAAAATCACAAGGGACTGTTTTTTACTGCTACTTACTGTATTTGTGTACCAAGATGATCCTTCACAATGTCACAATGTAAAATGTACGTTTCTGGAAAATGGATTTCTCATATGCTGATCAGCCAGCCCCCAAATTGTTTTCAACTTACTGCCACCCCTTTGAATGACTAGGCATCACATTACGTAGGTGATCAGGCAGAATTCTCGATTCACTCCAGTGGCTCGATAATAACTCTGCTCACTTAATTACTCAGTTTCCCTGACAAAAAAAAAAAGAATGAAGTAATTTTACTCATGAGGAGAGTGAAACAAAAGCTTTCCAAATCCTTGAATGGATTTCTATCTCAAAGCTCATGGTGGAGACATTTTGAACTGTAGCATCAGCGGGTGCTTTAATTACTGTTCAATGACTTTACTCTGAGTCCTTGACCTAGTTTAGATTCCTTATCAGAAACAGCCATGCTCTGAGAAAAGATTACTTTTTAAACTTTATAAAGAGGGCAGACAGAAAACAAGCTAATGCTATTGCACAAATACATGGAAAGGGACACAGCCCAGAGCAATTTGGAAAGCAATAGCCCATTCCAAGATGTGGCATCGGGCTGGCATCCACACAGCTCTTAAATTCCTTTCTCGAGCCAGATGGCTATGGAATTACACATTTTTTAATCTAAAGCATGAACGTCTGGAGGCTTGGGGAAATCTTCTTGGGATGGCCATTTTGGATTTATTTGCAGAGGAGGCAGTCTCTTGCCCTGGGGGCAACATTTGATGGTTAATATAAAGTTTGACACTGAATGTCCTGAGTCCACTTGGTGTTACTCTGACAGATAACTTAAACTTTCACAGCATGCTGCGAAGAGAGTCCAATAATGAACAATGTCTTCTTTTTTGGTTTGTTTTGGATTGGTCTGAATAGTCTATAAAGCATTTATAATTATGATAAGCACCTTAAATCCTAATAACAGTCGTGTGATATTTTGGCATCTTTAAACACTGTTTCCAGCTTATTTGTTAGCTTAATTTTAGGTTAGCATAAAGGAAAAAAAACTAGCCAGTGTAGCATTGAAAAAACGACAACACAAATAAGTAATTTTTTTTATATCACAGAAGAAATAAACATGAGTGAGAAATAGGAATTTAACCTATTAATATTGTGACCTCAGGCGGTCCAGGTTGTGGATTTTGGTTGAAGCTACAGTGTCTTGAGGCTGGAAGGGAATAATCTTAGGATGCCCATTTTGGATTTATTTGCAAAGGAGGAAATCTCTTGGCCTGGGGACAACATTTGACTGTTAACTTCAAGTTTAAAATTGAATTTCCAGGTTATACTCTAAGAGTTAAGTCAAACTTTAGTGGTACACTGTATTCGGATGATTTCAGAAAATAAACACCATCTTTTGTTAGTCTGATCAGTCTGTGGATGATATGAACATTAGCCTTACACCTGTAAACCAATAGTTGGATATTTAAGTAAACCAATACAGTTGCCGTTGATCATGTAATTAAAATGATGCAGTGCTTTTCTATGATGTTATAGGTACACAAATGCAAAAAATAAAAATAAAAAATGGGTCAATTTAGCCCATTGTTAAGCTGTCGCTAGGCAACAGGGTGAACCTATAATGTATAATTCAGCTTTTGTGGCTACAAATCTGCCTTGAAATTAAAATGACAGGATTTTTTTTTTTTTCAAATGACAGGTCATTTTAGCCCATTGCTAGGTGGTTGCCAGGCAACCAGGGAGTGTATAATGTCTGAGTAAAATTTTGTGAATGTTACCGCAACTAGATGTTACAGTGAGGGAATAAATGCTTAAAGAGGGTCACTCTAGCGCAATGCTCGCTTGTTGCTAGGCAGCATTGTAACATCATGATATGTCAAATTAGATAACCTTCAAAGGTCTAATATGTACCTGTGTCACAAGTTTGAATGCTTGACACAAAGGAATCAGAATACTTTATTAATCCGTCAGGAAATTATGTGGTTACAGTTGTTCCGAGACAATAACAGTAACAAACTGAACTAAATTAAATAATACAATATATTACAAAAAGTTTGCAAAATAAGAAGCCAATAAGAAATTGCTCTTACATAAACAAATAGCTCATTTATAAATATCCAGAATATTACAGAGGTGAAATATATGTGATATATATACATTTTGACATTGTGACCTTCTACTTTTGGCCACAAAAGTACTGAACAAACTAAACTACATACATGAAGAATATTGATACTCTGATACTGATGGGCATGAGAATGGAATCTGTTTTCTCTTCCAGTTCACAGAAAGTGCAGAAAGCAAATTGTACTTGTCAAAAGTACGACAACACAATCCCCTTTTTTTCTCAAGATTTCTTTGGGAAGAGTACACAGATTTGAGTGTATTGTGGTATAGTCAAAATGGGAACAATACATTATTCAACTGTAGTTAACTCTCCATAGTTTCATGTCTTAAGTCCACACACAGTACCCGCCCTTTCTCCACAGGCAAGAAAAACAACAGAACTGAACTCTCCGCTAATCACAGGCGTGCTGTCTTACAAAATTGCATGTGATAGGTGACTAGACTCAGTGTGAAAGTTTATAATGTATTCAGTTTCATTCAGTGCTACTGCCTCAGTAATACAATATAGATAGACAGATTTTCTGCTTTTTCGTATGGATTTGATTATTAAAAGCATCATTTTGATTAAAGACCTTGCACACATATTAATTTATAGCATCTGTGGCATAAACCTTTCACTGGGTAATACATTTGCTAATCAGTGTGTATGTGTGTGCATGTATCGGTCGTGACACACAGCTTGGAAAATCATCAGAAATTGAAAAAGCATTTCTTATTTTCCTAATACCAAAGAATATAAGAACAGTTGACAGGTACTCAGCGGTCTTTTTTCATGCTGAATACAACACTGAGCAATCCACTTAAAGGTTAATTAGAAAAATTATCTGTTGAGCTGAAAACAAATGGTACCATGGAGTCCCCCTGCTGGCAGACGAGTTAATCTATGGCAGGTCTCCTCGCTTCTCCACCTGCGATCTGTCTCCGTCACTCTGCTGACAGTCCCTGTGAGCCACTGAGAGGATACGCTCCATCGCACCACTGTGACTAGCCTGCTAATGAATACAGAGGAGCCCAGGACGTCCAGACGCCCACAAAACGGCTGGGAAGACTCCTCTGGCTGCCACGATCATTCTCTGGCCGGATGTGGGCTCAAATGAAGCGGAACAAGGCTGCTAGACAGAGAGTGGAGAGAGAAATGCCACTCAACCAAGACAGTGATTGCTCTGATGTTTGAGATTCATTCAATGAACCCCAATATGTCCCTGAGGGGGAGAGAACAGGCTGCAGTTTATGGGAAATCTGAAAGATTGTGCTGCAAGAAAGGTAATATAGAGAATGGCTCAAGAAACAACTTTCTGTGATTGGTATGATGCTCGTGACTAAGTTTAATACCCATCCAAATGAACACAGTTTATTAAACATTAAAGGTTCATACTCGCAGCGGGTATTAAGGTGGAAAAACATTTTGTTTGGTAGCTGAATTCATTCAGCGATGCACCTTTTAAAATTGTCTCAGGCAACCACATGAGACACACTGTATGCCCTTGAGGAGGCTTGCATAATCTAATCTAGCTAGAAAACATTGAGAGACATGGAAAAACTACATGGTCATGATCTCATTCAAGACACAACAATAAGAGCCGCATATACTAACATGAGTGATGTGTACAAACTGTAATAAGCCTGTTTGATGACAAGTACGAACAGGTCATGGTGCAGTGACACGGCTTAATTCATTGTCCCTGCTGACATTCACAGCGAGTCATTAAAGGTTTGTCCTTTCATTAGCAGACATCAGCCTTCAAATATCAGCATCAAAACAGGAAGAGGAGGGAAAAGTCCAGCATGTTTATAACCAAGCACAACATCATTTAGTTGTCACTTACTTCACTGCCTCTGTGAAAGTGTTTTTTCACTTTAAAACACCGAGATCACTTGTCATTTTCCCACAATTCAAACTGTGATGTAGTCTCCCCAAGCATGGCGGCACAGCATTTAGCTGTTTGAGCATGCAAGCTTCCCACAGGACTTCCTTCTGTGTCATGTTTTCATGATCCACACCCATAGAAAAGAAAATGTTTATTTCTCCCATCACTGTGCCCTGTGACCAGGTCGCAAGCTTTCAGCTGGAGTTGGTCCCCCACTGCTGACTTTGATTGTTTCCCTATTTAGACATGAACTCCTTTCCATTAATCTGAGGGCATCTGAACATGTTCGCTTCAAGTCTGAACAACCCTTGGTCACTTTTCCATAAAAGTTGTAATAGCGTTCTTACTAGGACACCCCAGTAACATTTATTAATCACTTTCTCAGCATAGTGTCTGGACTGCATGCAGAAGCACTTATAGGCAGGCATCACAAGACTACAATGAACTGATGTAGAATTTTATTATGTTTAATAGGCAATTCAATACACCCTGAACGGCGCACTCGCTTGTCCATCATGTTGCAGCCGGAAAACTGGCCTCATGCATTATATGTGACTTGAAGACAAATCTCAGCTACATGGCAAAGAGTGCTGCATATTTCAGCCCTCTTCGTCACCGTTTTAGCTATGTCTTTTTCATGAAGCCAGCCAGCGATGGTGCATTCCATGTCTGAATAGCGTTAGTTATGGGGTACTCCCTTTACGCCCTTCTAATTTACACCCTCTGCTTCATGCCTGCTATACAGAAATTGTGTGAACCTTTAGGAAATGGATTCAAAGCGAGTCTGATCTCTGACAGGCAGTCATTCACCGAGTCGCACATTAACCACGTACACAGATAGGTTTTTAGTTTTAGAGCAGACATTTTAGCTGATCACTAGAATGCCAGCCGCTTAGCATACTTATTTTGATGAAAGTTGGTGGTTACTTTATTAAACATATTTAACCTCCTTGAGACCTGAACTCTTCCACAGCATGCATTTTTAATTTCTCTTTGATATTTGGGCATATTGGTGCGCGATGAATGTAAAAACTAAGAATTACCAGATTTTTGTTTTTACCTTATTTTTGTTTTTAAGAAAAATAAGAGCCGCATATGAGGATATTCATTTAAAATTTTGATAGAACAGTGGCAGTATAATGTCCTCATAAGTGGATATCAGGCCCTTGTAGAGCAAAATTGAGTAATTTGGTCTAAATAACCCAAAATGTGATGTCCACATATGTAGACAGCAGGTCCTAGGAGGTTAAGGTGGCATGTAAGAAGGTTAAAAAAAAGGAACTGGCTTTGCAAAGAACCTCTCACTATCGAGCATATTTAAATATATTTAATGCATGGAACAGCTAACCTCCAGATTAAGACTACAAAAAGCAAAATATGATGCTTTCGACTATTTTGTTTCTTTTATTCTATTGGAATGGAATTTGCTTTGTGTTTGTGCGCGCGCGTGCATGTGTGTATACCATGGTTGGTATCTTTGTGAGGACCAAAAATTGGAATACTATACTTGTGGGGGCCAACAGTACTTTATGGGGACAAAAGACCCATCCCCACAAGTTTGACGGCGTATTAGAGAGTTAAAATGTGGTTTTAATGTCAGGGTTACAATTAAGGGTTAGTGTTAGGCATTTATTTTTGAAGGTTAGGGTCAGCATTAGGTCACTAAGATATAAAAACAAGTGTGTGTGCGTGAGTGTTTGCTTTGTTCTGTCTGGATTTGCTATGCCAATACTGAGTGCTGTAAATTTGGAGCAGCCATGTTTTGTTTCGTATGTGTTTGGAAAAATCATAATAAAAATGTACTCAAATGTTTCAATTCAAAATTGGTTAACATATCTTATCATCAACGCAAGTGGCATGTGATTCTGCTTGCACGGTAACAGTCAATTAAATGACTCAGAGCAAACCACGTGGAGCTTTTTCCTGATGGTGGTAAAGGTACACTGCTGCTTGTCGCAGCACAAACACACAATTTGCACAAATACTCATACATACAGCCAATATTTGCTTTTTATTAAGCATAAGATGACAGGCAATCAGTCTTACTTGCCTCTTACATGATGGATATGGCACAGACTTTCTTGATCTCACAAGAATTTATTCAGTGCTGAAGTGAACCTAATTTATTCTGATCAGCTTTCATAAGGAGAGTTTGCAGAGCTTTGAAAAGGTTCATTTCTCCCATTACTGTGTTTAGCATCATACGCTCAGATGCATTGTTTCAGACTATATTTTTCCATAAAGATGAATTCCTATTACTAATGATTTATCTAAGTGTTTATCATGAAATTGGCAATACAATAGAATACAGTGATATTGGCCTTCTACATAAAACACTCAAAATTATGAGTATTAACAACTTCTGAGTACTTTAAAAAACTACAACCCGTTTCAAGTAAAGCAAGTAAATAACCCCAAAAAGCGGAAACGAGGGGAAGAAGAAATGCTAAAATCCCATAAAGCTTAATGTTCTACTCTGTTGTGCCTTTTTTGATCAGAGCTACAATTCAGCTCATACAAATCACAGCTTACACACTTTCAACAGTGCATGTCTAAGTACGTGTGTGCATCTGCAGGGTTGGAGTTGCAAACTATTCCCGGAAGACCATAATCGTTGTCCTATGAGTGATAACAACCACTTCATTTAGTTCTACATTCCCTATGATAGGCCTCATTCACTGGGATCCTCAAATGACATTATATTATCAGGAACACGGGCATCTCTTGGGAGTGACAGCATGGGGGTGTGAAATCATGTCCCCTTTCATCAAAAGAGTTATGATCAGTCAAGTTGGGCTCATAACAAATAGCAGGCTTTGCGCTTTTATCAGCAATGCCATGACCCTCGACGCTGTGACCTCATCATTAATATGGGAAGGCCACATGATAGATCAAAGCATGGTTCAGTGGAGCATCCCTGGGCCAGAGCCGGCCTTGAATCGTACATCACGCCATCCCTGTGGGGACTTTACGAGGGTCCGGGGAGAAAGGACGATGTCGAGGCTGTCATATTTGTTTTACTTCTTTTGATAATGGCTCCCTTTTAAAAGATGACACGAAGGAATTTCTCATTAAAACGTTGCTGTGATTTTAACTGTGATGACATCCTCTAATGCAGATAAAACAGGATTGTCACAGAGTGGTTCTGACAATCTGTTTCGTGCTTGTGTTGGTTCAGTTTGGGTCAGGCTTTAGTCTGTTATTAGAATACTATAAGAAACGACTCTTGGAAGTCGCAGCAGAAATACAAATAAGAGGCAAAAGTGAGCTGGTGCAGCTAAATGGTTTCCAAGGACCTTGTTCAGAGCATGAATAAGACATTTCAACACTGCTCAGCTGTTGGCTGTGTGAACGCAAACATTAGTGTAAAATGTTAATTTTCATTTGCCAGTATAGATATGCAAAATACATTTAGGAAAGATCAAAGAAACAAAAGGGATGATGCAACCAATTAAAAACCGTAGATTTATTATATATTTGGCAGTTGACACTATGAAAGAATTTGTTTTCACATTCAAAGACCACCTTTGCAAAAAAAAAAGAAAATTATACACTTTAAAGACCCCTAGGTTACCTGAGCACAAGGTGTCTTTGTTTTTGTTTGGCCATGCTGTGTTTTGTCCTGCAGGAGCTGACTGGAGGGTAATTGGCTGGTTGAGATACATTTTGGCCCAGTGTGCTAACTGATAAATGCTCCATCCTTCCCTGCGGTCTGTCTCAGAATCTGACTAGCTGTGCTACGGCACGCTCCTTGGGTTTTTTCTTTCACTTCCCACATATACCGCAACCTATTCCTACATGCTTTACACTACCGACTTGCTGATAAATGCAAGTTATTGTAGGTTAATCGTGTTTTCATACATACCGTCAAGTTTTCTCAATCGCCACCTGGTATTGTTTCCTCATTCCTTGTCACAGTCTACGAGGCAGGCTGTGACAAAATATAAACACCTTTCATACCTGCTAATTGTACGTGCGCACGTGTGTGTGTGTGTGTGTGCGTGTGTGCGTGTGTGTGTGTGTGTGAGAGAGAGACAGAGAGACAGAGAGAGAGAGATAACGTCGTAAACAGATGCACTCAAAGGCTTAGACTGATAATATAAAAAAGGCACTTGTGTGTGCCGGGATAAGGTTTCCTAGAAAATGCTACCTATTTAATATCAGTAAATAATTTAATGTGAAACAGTTGTGCAGGCAGATTAATGAGTGACCCACAGTCAGAGGGGCTAAAAGAAGGTTAACTATAGTCTCTTATTTTATACTAATGTGAAAGGTACATACTAATTTAAGTCAAGCTTTCAATCATTTAGAAACTATTCCTTGTTATTATGGAGTCTCCTCTGACAGACAGTTATCCTGAGTGAACAAAGTCTCATTTATGAGGCTGTTTAACTTTGTTGGTACCATATTGTTTGCTATGGTCCAATAAGCACAGCTAAAAAAAATATATATATATATACAGTGAAATGCCTAATGGAGTTTCCATGACAATGTACTTTTCCTCAAACTACCTTTGAAATCTATTGCAGAAGTCATCCAGGACTTCCTCTCATTGACCAGCAGGACTTAATGTTTTGTTAAAGTCCAGTGAGCCATATCCCTCAGGTTGCTTTTCACCTACAATCATGGGGACAGTTTCTTTCAGCTCAGAGAGACATAGCTCAACTCCTACAGGTAGCAGCTGACATGACTATTAGTCTTTCTTCTGGTACTTGCAGGTGTCAGACTCGCCAGTGCTCACTTGTCAGTGCTGCTCTGTGTGCTGTCTGAGGTGATTCATCTTCTTGCCAGCATCATTAACTTCCTTGTGAAAGGACTGGCAGAAGGAGACTCAAAGCAGGGCTCCAAAGAGTTTATGTGCCTTGTCAGGAGCTACTTTCCCTCCTTTGTAATCAGATTGAAACTTCTTTCCCTTCTATATAGTTTTTTCGTAATTATTATTTTTAATTGTTTTTCTTCGTTTTCGCTTTCTCAGAATGGAAGACAGAGTCCTGAAAGTCCTTCATTCAAATGTATAAATGCAATATTTGGATGACTGAAATTCTCAGAAATGAATTATCTCATCTTGACACCATTCAATAAATGAGCAAATGCTTGAGTTGTGATTACAAAGTTAAAGAACAAAGAGAAAAATGTGGTCATATTATTAATGCAGGCACATTTATCATGAGCCAAAACAAACAAATGGACAATGGCATAAAAGCACCCTCGGCACTATTCTATTTTGTTATTTTCCCATTAAACTAATGAGTTTCTGTTCTTTGCCATTAATTGCTTCATTTCATTTCTTCTGCAGATATTTATTTCTGCAATAGCATATATTCACTGACTGTTTGCTTTATTTAGGCTCCTAAATGAAACAAGTTAATTAGTGATCGAAATACAAAGACCTGTCAAATTAACCCTTTTTTTCCAGTACATTACACTTCTGAATTAAACCAAAATGAATTCTTACAAGGTTGGCGCAAGATATCACTATATAGGTCACAGTTGAAAAAATGATATGTCTGGGCTTGATGAGGCTCTCAAAACGAATGTTTAAAGATGTCATCATGTGCTCCTGTGAATGAGAGCAATGGCCTGCAGCATCAATAATATATTCAAAGCATATCTCCTGCTTTATTAAATGTAGCAGAACACTCAGGAGTTTATGAGAATTACTGAACCTGAATAAAAATGATATTACTCATGTAGAAATGGTATCGATGGGTGCACAGTTTATTTCTATTGCTTGTTTTTTCTGTCCTTGCTTCTAAAAACATCTCTTAAACATTTTTCTTTAAGTTAACAGCAAATTAGACGGTTAGCTCTCCCAGAGTGTTTTCTTCTGGAAGAAAATAAGCAGAAGATCACCCCGTGACCTTTTCTCCCAAACAAACCTCTTTTTCAGCTGCTCGATAACAAGTTATTATCCAATATGGATTCTAAAAGCTGGTGAAAAGTGGCAGAGGGTCTGTACAGGGGAATTATTAAGCTGGAGTATGGACTCTTAAGGAGTGCTATAGAGTGTCCTTCAACCTCCAAGTGTTTTATTGTGAAACCACACAGCTTCAAATTCAGCTTAGGTCTCGTCTTCTGTGCTTATTATTTAGAAAAAAAAAAGGGAAATATTTCGCTGGTCTGCTTCTGAAGCTAGCTGAGAGGTGATGTAGATCAAAATTCTGAAAATGTATTACTGTCAAACACTCATTTCGTTTTTATCAGCGCTGCCAATGCCTTTATTTGTGTCATTGGAATTTAATAACAAAGGGGAACGTACCTGCCTTCTTTTAATCTGATGGAAATACTGGTTGTTGCAGAAATAAATACACTTGGCTTTAATGGAGCTGTCACCCCTAATAGCTGTAAGTACATTCTGTGTATAAAGGTATTACACAGTACCGTGTGCCTGGTGCAGAGGATGATGGGGTAATGTCCCCTATAAGCACTGCAGAGCAGCAACACTCCCAAGATGATTCGCACTCTTTTTTCAATAATGCAGCTTATAGAGAATGCACAAGCCATTTGTCTGGGATCATTGTTTGCTCTATATGTGTTGCAGACAATTGAGCCAGCAAACCTCCTCCTCAGATTTACAGTGTTTGTTAATAGGGTTATACAAAGGGAGCAAAGGGAGAGAGAGACGGGGAGCGTGCTAATAGGAAAAACACCAAATACAGGGGGAGTTTCATCTCTTGTGTCTCCACTTGATTAGTTTAACAGCTCCTTTGATCTTTTGCTGTGATTGAAGTGTTTAAGTGGAACATGGGGGGCAATGGCAGAGCCAGAGAGCAGGCGCCAAGTAATGCGCCACCAAATGCCTATGAGGCACAACATCTTAATGTCAGGGGGAAATTAAAACACTTTTCCATTACCAAGGCCCTTGAATCTTAATTCATTTGTCCACACACAATATAAAGTAGGTGACAAGGTCAGTAAATACTCATTGAATAAGATGTGAATGTTGACCTTTGAGCGCAGGTAGAAATGAGAATAATTTCAATATATATATATGAGAGGGAGAGTTCACCTGCAGTTTAAAAGCAAATGAACTAACCCTGTGCACTGAGCAGCAGGGTCCACATTGATCGCTGCAACATTCAGCAACTTTGCACGAGTGACTTTTTAACTTTTGAAATTACAACCTCAGATTTTATAAATTGTGCAAATATCAGTGACATCACACTTGGGTTTATCAATCTGGAGGCTCACATTTAATGCCAAATTATTAGGCCTTTTTCAGTTAAATGCATTTTAAACCAACGCTGTGTCTAAGTATGGCCCACTGTATGTTTACAGGCTCACCATGGACATCTCTAAAATGAATTGCATGGACGGTTAATTTAAACAGTATCGTTTATCTTCTGGTCCGTACCTTGCTACTGTATTTTGAAGGCACGAGTCCCTGCGTTTCTGTTCTATGGCTTGCATTTGTTTTCTATGTTAAGTGGCTGTGGTCCTTCAGACACTTTACTGGTTATTCTGCTTTGCAATATGGTGTATGCCAAGGCCAGCCAGCTGGGTTGACATAGTAATCTTTCAGTTTGGCTTGTAATACCACAGATGATGCTAACAAAATATGTGTTTTTTATTGCTAGCTTTTTCCTTTTTTTAATGGTCCTTGTAGTGGTTATTTTCTCAAAGTTAAACCAATCACTGAGTGTCAGCCAGCAGTTTTTCAGAACCAACTCAGAAGCATCTGGAGTAAGTACTCTTTTCACCCCGGAAACAGCCCTGAAAGAAGTCCTTCAGGGGTGCTTCCTGTGATGGGAACATAAGCACAGGTGCAGGCAGTCTTAAACCAGATAGCTCCTGCAGTGGACAGTAGACAGGATTTTTTTTTTTATGCCCTTCACATGTTGGAATGCTTATAAACTAAATGTGTGTAAGTTTTGTCTGTTAAAATAAAAATATTCCTGACAAACATTTGGCTCTAGTAGTAAGTCCTACTATTATAGGAAGAAAATAATATGTAAATATGATTAGATATATTGTTGTATTCTCACATAGCCATGTGTCGCTGCTTATACACTGGGAGAGTTAAACAGAGGTTTTTGCTGATTAGTGTGCACCACTTTTAAAGCTGCAAAGGAAAGGGATTTTAGGATGACAACAAACCAGTAATTGTAATGCTGTCACAGAAAACAGTTTTGGCTGGGGTTAGTGGAGTGTAAACTGCCCCTAAATCCAATCCAAAGAGCACACCACAGCTGCTAACAGCACTCTAACTCTAAGGGCCCACTTTGGAAAAGTGGGGAAATATTATGCTCTGACGTTCAAGGCTGCGCTCCAATATTTTTACATAACAATATTGCAGTGGCTATGTCAAACCAGTGAAATACCAGAGCAAGTATTGCTAAGGACAGCTTATTTAATGAATTCAATCAAAACCAGTTATGTCATTACATATTTGTCTGGCAGCCAGCGATCAGCCATCATCTCCTATAAAACCCTGTCACCGTCTGGAGCTTTAAAAGTCATAAGCTTGAGGTATCTCCGGGACACACTTCACAACACAAACAATTTGGTACCTGTAATGTTATGTCAATACCACTGGACACAAGACAGATGTTGTTATTATTTTGTCATTTCAACTTTTTTGCACCAGTTGGAGAATGTCAGAGATCCCGCTGCCCTGCGCCACAATGTCAACTAATGACCGGACATTCAGAAAAGAGCAGCAAATTTGTTACCACTGACAGAAAGCAGTGATGGATTTGAGAGTGAACATCCACAGCTCGCCGCAGACAGTCTTAAAGGTGTAGTGACACTGTGAGCACAAAGCATTACTGCTGATATAAACGCAAGAAGAAAACTGGAAATGAAATGAATTTTTATTCATGTTAAACTTTACCTAATTATACTGCACTGTTTACTGATATTTCCTCAGTCTATTGTGGTTCAATTAAAGAGGTAAAAGCAAAAGTTACTCTTTTATTATTTTGTAATGTTGTGAAACTTTGTCCTTGTCCTGTTGACTCACAGATAGTACGAAGACAGCAAACATTGTATTCCCTGAATGAATGGATGCAGTTTGATCTTGTCTCCTGGCTACTTACTGCATGGCTTTCAGCTTTTGCTCCTAAGCAGACCTCATACTGTACAGTTTCAAAGTTTCCAATCACATAATTAATAATGCTTCTCTTATTATTATCTGTCGTAGGTTATATTAGACAAATGTCCTCATAATATTATTAAGAGGAATTATGTTTCTTATAGTGCGTGATTCACACAGAGCATTAAAAGAAACTATTATTTATTGGCTTAAAATATATATATGAACTTTAGTGGTGCAAGAATTTATAAATAATGATAAAACTTAAAAAAAAGTAAAATGAGTAAAATACAAAGTGGCTACATTTGTTGTTCTTTTAGTTTAATGCTAACCTCAATCTAAGGCATTTGGTAAAACAGACCTCATGTAGTAAAGTGATATTTGTCTCAAAGGAGCTTTTTAGGATTAAAGCAAATACACATCCATTAAACTCTGGAATAGTGTGAGAACCATGGTTAAAATTGCACTTTCACGCTCCAGTACAGATGCATAATATTAGATGCCAGGATGTTGTATATGAACCGAGAACATGTTAGATTTTAGGGGGAGCAGACTCAGTTGTAATTCATTGTAACTGTTTGAATATTAATGTGTTCTCCCTTTTGTGTTGGTTTGACATTGATAGTGAAGATAGAGCCATATATGGAGCATGCTACAGTCTTTGCCATTTACAATTGACATACCTCATGTTTTTTATCTGAAGAAACTCACATCACTTAATACAAAAATACAAGAAGAGGAAAATACATATTAATGATACGTGGTCTTAGGTTCGTAATACATCTATAAAAGTACTTTTGGTGAACATACTTGGGCCCCTCTCTTGGACATCTAGATGAAATCATCTCAGCTCCATACTGTATATGGCATAACAGTGCCAACCTCTGACTTTTGAGGTTTTTGTTGTTGTTGTTTTTCACATTTTGAAGTTCTCATTAAGCACATTGTCTGCATTAGCGCAAGCATCAACTCAGGAGAGATAATCCACTGATTCTTGTTAGAAGTCCAATCACTCCAATTACATGTGCTCCAAAGTGACTTTTCCCAGTCATCCGGCCAGGGATTTCTTTAGCCATCAATTAGAAACGTCGCTTCTAATCTGAGCCGGCTTCCCAGACACTGGTCATTTCCCATTAGAGTCATTTTCCCCAGGATCCCATGGAGCGATAGACATCTCCGCAGCTCAATAGAGGAGACGTGGAGGAGACCATAATTAAAGAGGTGGCATTTACTCTCAGTCAGGCCCTCTCAGAGATCTGAATCTGCAATTACCTTCCAGAAAATAGCATTGTCAGGACAGGACCCACGTTAATAATGGCCCCCATCTCTGGGGCAGGGTACAGAATGCAATCATTTCCACTGAAGCCGCGCTTTGATTGTTTATCGCTTTACCCAGGGTTATCAGCCACTCTACTGTAGCGAATGTACACAGAAGGAAATAATCCTGTGGGCTACAAGAAGGGCTATTCAAGTATTTTGCTGAGTGGTGACAGGACTCATAAAGGGTAACTTTACCGCCATACTCATAAAGGTTGTACTATCATGGATAGGATTCGCCATCCAGCCGTCTCGCTTAATCTCACTATCTGTGAACATGCATCACCCCCTCTATTTTCACCCACACTTTCTGTCTCATTCACACATGCTGCAAGTGCATAGGCTCCCTCTACCAGTCCGTGCCTGACTTTCCAGATACTTTGTCAAGTGCATAAGGACCATTTGCACAGAAGGCAATTAAAAGCTTTACTGGTTTCTGCAGGCAGAAGGGTAGTTTGGGGGCCCCAGTCTACACATGAGCCAGCACCTTATTAGAGGGGGCTGGCTTTGTGCAGCAAAATGGCTCCAGTAATTTATACCAAATAGACTGCAGGTAGGGTATGAGAGCCAAGAGGAACGCATCTGCATTAATCAATATGAAATTATCCTGGACGTAATTTGTGGAGGGCAGCCATGCACCTGCCTAGAAATGTGATTGGGGAAGCCTGCAGACAAATAAGTGACTAAACACCGCTGAAAATCTTGTGGCTAGAACAAGAAAAGAGATCCAAATTTCAGTCCAATTGTCTGTCAATTCCCAAGAAAAGAGAAAACTGAAGAGTAAAACTAATGAATGTATAACCCGTTTGAAAACAATGGGTTTTTGAAGAATGCTGGATGCTTCCGACAGTAAGTCTTAAAGCTTTATAAGAGTTTAATAACACCTGTAGAATATTTGATGTAAACCTCCAAGCTCACTAAATGTGACTTCTAGATGATGAGCATCCCCGAACAAATGCAAATACAGGGGAGATGATTGTCAAGGGTTGTAAGGAAATAAATCTATTAGCATGGTTCCAGAGATAAGCGCGTCCTTAAAATGACCATATGCAAAGGTAGTGATAATGAGGATGTCCAGCGGATTTTCACATTTGCATATCTTCTAATCAATCCACTTCCCATCTGCTGCTTCGTGTAAAGGCCAAGATCACTGTGTCAAGATTTTTGATTCAATCTTTTGTTTACTCGATTTCTGTTTTTTAAGTAAGTCAGGCAGCTAACTTAGTGCGCCTGCACCTTTCTTTGTCCTTAACGTACTTGTGGTTTTTTCTGATACGCTTCTCCATGACAGTTTCCCAATGTCATTAGTGTCAGTAAATAGAGGAAAAGCTGAGAACAATCTGGAGCTGGTCTAGCCCGTCTTTGGCAGCTGGTGACCTTCCTGGTCTGTATGCTCCATGACTCTCCAGCCTCGTTTTTTTTTTTTTTTTTCAGTTTGCAGACAGCCCGACTCTCTTTATCACTCTCCAGGATCAGCAATTGCTCACCGACAGTCTCTCAGTAATGCATCCATGCTGGGTATCTCTTCAGAGCACAGCTATGTGCTTTGCAAATGCAACATACAAGGAGTGAATACAAGTGAGAGAAAGCTGGGGGAGGGGTGGGGCGGAGATGGTTGGAAGGAGTTCGTAGCATTTCAAGTACCAGCCTGAAGAGGAGTATTTTAAGCTTTACAGGAAGGCAAGATTTTAAAAAATTGCCTTCTTTTAATTGTTATCATTGTTATAATTGTTATTGTTTCCTGTGGACTGTACAGTATTAGGTTTGCAGGCATCCTAGATTGCTGCACCACCATGATGCTAGCATTTTAGTAACAATGATAGATGACCAAAAAAATTCAGGTCCTTTCACTAAAATTAAAAGCTCAGAAGCAAAGAAGAATTAAAGATAATCTCCTAGACAGTTGTGCATAAGCTCTTATACTGGACATGATAATACAAACTATAACCTCGAGAAACAAGATCTATATTTTCATATAACAACACAACAGGATGTGTTGAATTTCACTATTTTTCATTGACTCGAATAAGGCTTACCAATTATGCAGAGTGAAATACTGAAAACGTTTAGAGCCCTTCCTGTGATGCATGGTTCATAAGCATAGTACCACAGGCCTAATTGGTTGAATTCCTCTCTTGGCAGACAAGGAACTGTACCCCCAAGCATAGATAAAAGGCTTCTAAACTCTCTTTTGTGGAGCGAAGAGATGAAAGGGCAAAGAAGACAGGAGCTTGTCAGAAAGAAGCCGGTTCCAGCAGCCTGTTAGTGTGCAGGTGTAGCAGACCAGAAGAGCGACAGGTTATCATCAGCTCCCTGATTGAGGAATGAGACGCCTCGTCATCAAATCACGATGTCTTATTTCCCCCTCGACTCTCGCACCCAGTCATCTTCACTTCTGACATGACAGACGGCAGTGTTGTTTACAAATATGAGATGCTCACTGTACAGAGGTGCCTGCTCAAATTTAACTGCCTCATTTTGTCACGGTTACTGTAGCTCCAAATCTGAAGTGGAAAAAAAGAAAAATTTCCCTATGAAAGCCTATGACCTTTTCCTTATGTTGCTTAGTAGTTAGAAAATAAATGATAGATACTAAACTCTAAATAAACTTTTTCACATGATGTTTTCCACATTCGGGGATATTAAAATAGTTTGCATTGCTTGAGATGCTTAAATAAAAGGTTGCTTTACATTTACATGATCCTAAAATACTATGGACTGTACAGCCAAGGCAAGCTAGGATCAACATTTACAAAGAAGAGAGAGAGAAGGAGAAGAAAAGTATAAAATGCTCTCAGCTGACCTAACCCATTACCTGCTTCCGCCTATCTAAGGAGAAATTCTGCTGTTTTTAGTCTTTTAGTCTTACCTCTTTTCTTCCTTTTTTTTCATCCCACTTAAAATTGGGTAACTTGAGGCCACCAACAGTGTTCCTCTGATATTGTAAAACTGAGGCTGAGGCTGAACATTATTGTCATTCCATTTCAAACGAGTACACTACGCTGCCAAAATGTGTTCCAATTCTCATGATCAATTTCTGGGACTCCTTCATATGTTTTTATCTTGCTATATTAAGACATATTGAATATAAACCTTATCTGCACATTATTTTTTATTACATTATGTTATCTAAAGGATTTAAAATGTTAATTGAGAACTTTTTTATTATTTTTATTTTCAAATGTTACCATTTAGATCTGTTAGTTAACCATCGTTCCACTTTCCTACCAAAGCTACCGCCTTTTGAGTGTTTCTGGAGCTAAAGTGTGGCAAAACTAAGCTTTCAATTTGCACTACTTCATCCATGCCCTGTATAAGAATGGCTAATCAGATGAAATTGTGTTCCTCTATTTGAGAAGCGCTCGCACACGCGCACAGGCACAAACAAGCAAACACGCTCAACTAGTGCTATACAAAATCAGCTTGTCAAGTTGGACGTTAGATTTTTTTCTCCCTAATCAAGTAAAGATGAAAGAATGTGGCTGAAAAGTGTTAATATCACATCTAATAACTGTAATACTTTTTCATGAATGTCTTAGTTCATTTGATAATCAAACTAGAATAAAAAAGATGCATTTTGGTTAAATTAGTGCCTCATTTCCATATCAAGCGGGGCTATTAATAACATGGAGCCAGTGTGCAATTTCTCTCAGTGCTCCATGGGAAATGAGCTATGAAGAATAGCAATAATTGTCAATGGACATCTTTGCAACAAAGCATCTGCTTCATGCAACATAATCAGCCCTGTCAAAATTCTGAAAGGCCTCAAACACTGAGACAGAAAACATGGAAAGCACTTAATTAAGAAGAACGAAAATGGAAACAAGTGTAATTTAATCTTGTTTGGAGTTTCATTACACTCACACTCTTGCACTCCCCTCACAGTTAATTTTCTGCCAACTCTGGTGTTAGACTCCAGTGTTATAACGCTACAGATACTTGGCTCATCAAAATTTTTGTAAATGGGGTTTTGAATCTACTAAAAAAAAATCATTTTCTTTTATGAATAATTCTTTGCTGAAAAATAAATCCTACTATCTCTCAACTAAACAACTCAGGTATCAAATGTTACCAACCTAATAAAACCAAAAACAGGTTTTCAGAGCTATTAGTAATGCTTTAATAATCATAATTAAGTAACTGTAAATAGTTAATTAAACTTTAGTTAACTGTTACTTCATTGCTAACAAATATTGAGATGGCCAGATGTAACGTTTTCTAATCATTGTGGATAATATCATTTGTGGTGCAGTGTTACAAGTTTCTGTAATATAAAATGATAAGTGTATTGTATAATTTCAATTCATAGCTTACAGCCGATAAGAACTGTACCATGCTGTATGCATACTTCATATTGTATCTACACTATTATTTTTTTCATGATTAATGATCCTATCTACACTTCCAGAGTGGCATATATCGCCAGTTTGTCAAATATGCTGGAGTCTCAGAATTTCATACAAACTGACCAAAACCTGCCACGAAAAGAAAGAAAGAAAGAAAGAAAGAAAGAAAGAAAGAAAGAAAGAAAGAAAGAAAGAAAGAAAGAAAGAAAGAAACCCTTATCACTGTCTCCAGATTTGAATTTAATCACCACCTGCCTACTGAACTTAAAGGTATTAAAAACATCAGATGCAACCTTACAATAACCATGCAGATAATGTTCATAAATCCTTGTTTTATTATAAACCACTTATTAGTATCAAATTAGTTCATTCTTCATTCTTTTACAGTAATCAAATGCTGCAACAGAGGTCTGTGAACCCTTGCCAGAAATTCTGCTTTAATTACTTATTAAATGTAGTCTAGTCTTCATCTTGTTGACAGTTATAGACAAATACAATCTAACACACACAAAGCATGCTTGTACTTTCATACTTCTGTTGAGCACACTCAGTAATCATTTGCATTCCAGGCTGGAAATAGTAAGCGAACTTGCGTGCTAATGAATTCTTCGGATGTTACTGTACTTAGTCGGGTGTGATCTTAAAGAATGTTGGATGTCAAATTTTCACTATAGAGATCCCGTCCTACAGTTTGAGGAATTTAAGGATTGTTACTTTTCTTCCTACGAGTGGTTGCCCTTTAAACGTTATATTAAGAGCACAACATATGCAAGGACTGCTTTGTTACCTCTGGCCCTGGAGGTCTTGTGATCATCGGGTGAACAAATAATGTCAAACTGTATCAAGATTATTTACATAAGGCTTTCAAGGAAGCAGTGTCTTACATGAAACCCAAAGCACACAGGAGGCAAAATGGCTCACATGAACAGAAGTTAGCTAATTAATCTAGAGAATAAAGTTTTTTGCAATTCACATCCAAGTGTTCAATAACGACATCAAAGTGCGGCATCTGTGTTATTAACTTAGGCTATGTTTGTGTATGATTGCTACTTATATGAAGATCATACCCATTTTATGAGCGACCAATTTAAAAGTCCTGGCTTTGTATAGCAGATGAATTTAATGCTCAGCTTCAACAAAAATGCACAAGTTAGATAAGTTGAGCACAAAGTAAAATGGTTTTGTGTGTTTCAGTTTTTCAGATCTCAGTCAAATTTACAAATTTACACACAGACAGACGACATGCTGCAGGATTTAATGAATGTTATATATTAACTGAATGTATGGTGACCTTCAGTCACAGAGCGAGTTCTACATTTATTAGAAATATATTTAAAATTAATGCTTGCAGGGATGGATTACTAAAATCTACAGTCTATGCTGCAGAGACATCCTTGTGACATTGCGTTGAGCATTCAGTGCAGTGTTACTGAGATTAAAAGAGCTATGTGTACCGTTGGTGGGAAAAAATGGATTACAGTGGCTCAAGCTTATAATGAATGAAGATGCTAAGAAATGTGTGCATGGATTAAACAGGCAGCCCATGTATGAAATCTGCTGCAGGCTACTACAAGACACGAGTGTCAACTTGGACTTCAACTGCCTTACTATTATTCATTTTACAAAAAAGATTAGAACATTTTTATGGTGGATGCCAGGACTCTATTAGTCATTGTGACATCATCAGTTTCTTTTTAATTTGCCACAAACAATAAGACTGAGCAGGAATTAAATGCCACAATAGAAAAAATTCAGACTGGAATTCATAATTAATTACATGGAGTCGTAGTACACAAACAATACAGAAATGAGTGTTTATCGGCTAAAAGCATCACAGAGTTGGTCTCCTTCAACTGTCATGCAGAATGTTACAGCTGGAAGATATTAATATACCACATGCATTTCAGTGTCATAAATATGGGCAATAGATGTGATATCCCACCTACATAAAATTTTGATGCACTTGGAAATTAAATATGGGACATCTTTGGCAAAAATTATGTTCTTGGGGTACGAGAAGACAAATTTTCCACCTTACATATTTTTCATGAAATAATCCATCAGTTCTCTGTCAGCCAGTAAGATTATTTTAAGAAGGTGACTTGAGGTTATACAGTAAACAAAGTAAAGGAGAGTGTAAAGAATTGCTGGATTATTTCACTGAGCTAGGATTAGATGATTATTCCATGTTCAATTTTTTTTAATCTAGCCTTTAATCAACCTACAGTTTTGAAGCTCAGAACTTTTTTGGGTTGTTAATAATAATTCTAGTCCTCTCAAAAAAAATTTTACAAATACGCTACAACACCATTAAGAAGTTTGGAAGTATCAGTCCCTTAGACACCAACATCAAATGCTTATATATATA